>NW_026057584.1:39385513-39482936 GCF_023721935.1 Panthera uncia
TCAAGAAGTCTTGTCACAACACAGTATCAGAATTAAACAAACATTGCTTTGAGCACATCCTATGGTCTGCCTCCTGTGTTAGGTGCTGAGGAGGAATTCAGAGGCATAGAAGATAAAACCTATGGTCTCTAGAGGCCATCAGTGCAGTGGGGAGACAGATATACATAAACAATTTTTCAAGAGTGGTTGGAAAGGGTACTAAGAGAATATGAGGGAGGAGAACTAAATTCCAATTAGGGGTGATTAAGAAAGCATTTTAGAGGAAATTGGTTTAAATTGGATCTTGGATAATGGGTAAGAATTTTATATCAGGCAATGAGGATAGGCATTCTAAACAAAGATACATAGGTAAGGAGCATGAGGAAAGTAAAGCTCAAAATCCAGCTGACCCTTCCTCCTTAACCTCCTTCCCAGGACAAGGACTCATCTCAGTTGGGGACTTCAGCAAGTGACCAGAAAAGAGTAAAGAGATATATCTGAGCAGAGGAAGAAAGTGGTGCCTGGAACATAGACAACTCTTGAAAGAATGGAGGCAGGCAGAAAAATACATATGTATATCTGAAACTCCTTCGTGTGTTTTAAAAATGTTTATAAGTGGTGTCATATTGTACATAACCATTCTGCAACTTTTTTCCCCATTCAACTTTCTTTTTGTGACCTCTACATCTCTCTGGTGCATTCATTTTACCTTTCTGCTTACCCATGTTTCTAATGATGCGCCTTTAGTTTCTATCAGTTTTTCAATATTGCAAACAATGTTACTTGCATTGTAGAAATGTATTCTACCTATCTTTTTATACACCCATGCAAGTTTTTCTAGAGAATATACCTAGAAAGGGAATGGCTGAGTCAGGATGCATTATTTCCAACTTACTAGGTACGGTGTTTTACTCATCTTTATCTCATTTTATCCCCCTTCCGCCACTTTTCCCTTTTCTTGCTACTCACATGGTAGGTATTTAAGAGATATTCGTAAATTTTCAAGGTGGAAAGAAGAGAGAAATTTGCTGGGACCTGAGGATAATGAGGGCTAAAAGAAGATAAGCAAAAGAAGAGAAGAAGAAGTATGTCTGGCTTTGTTAATTGACAGTCATTTGGCATCTGGAACACCGGGCTTCAGTCTGTCAAGGTAGAGGAGTGTCAGGGTTAGACTCTCATTGGGAGCTTAGTGAGCGTCCTTGGATTGGGGCCATGATCAATGGAGCATGCATGTTCACACTCCAGGGCCTGAGTCAAACCTGGCCTCTCCTTGGGCTCTCTGAGTCTTAATCTTCAGGTTAAAAAACGAGGTGAGGTGGCAATAAAAGTAATAATAATTACCTCTGGATATTGTGAAGATTTAACAAGAAAAGCTATGTGAAAGTGCTTCGTATATGTACTTGATTTCTAACTGCTTAAATATGTTCTTATCCTGATCCCATGCCTTTCCTTTTCTAGCTTTTTCAGTGTCGGTCCCATAATCTGTTTCTCAGATGTTATGCTGATAGTCTCCTTAACATCCTCTGGGTGCACTTTTAAGTGTGGGACACAGAATTGACCAACATACTCCAGGATTTGATCAACCATGTAGAGCGGGCCAAAATATCAATTTCCCAGTTTCAGATACTACGTAGTAGTAATGCATTTTAGTACCAGAGCTATTTTGGCAGCCACTCCCAGTGTTGAGTCAAATTGGGTTTTAGAAGAAATCAGCTAAAACTCCCAAGTGTCTTTGACACAACCTGCTGTTAAAACTGGCTTTTGCTATACTACAGTTAGGTACTTCTTTTCTTTTTTTTAATTCTTTAATGTTTATTTAATTTTGAGAGAGAAAGAGAGAGAGAATGCATGCATGTGTGCTAGTGGGGGAGGGGCAGAGAGAGAGGGAGACAGAGAATCCGAAGCAGGCTCTGCGTTAGCAGTGCAAAAGCCTGAAGTGGGGCTTGAACTCACAAACCATGAGATCAAGACCTGAGCCGAAGTCGGATGCTCAACCACTGAGCCATCAGGCACCCTGGTACTTCTTTAAAAAAATTTTTTTTAATTTTTTTTATTTGAGAGAGAGAGAGAGAGAGAGAGAGAGAGCGCACACCAGGGAGGGGCAGAGAGAGAGGGAGACAGAGGATCCAAAGTGGGCTCTGTGATGACAGCGGAGAGCACAACGCAGAGCCTCAACACACGAACTGTGAGATCATGACCTGAGCCAAAGTCAACCGCCTGACCAACTGAGCCATGCAGGCGCCCTCCAGTACTTCTTTTTTTAAACTCAATTGCCATACTTTATAATTTATCCCCATTAAACTTCATTTTATTCAGTTTGGCTTTTCTTGAGTTGTGATTCTGACTCTGGTTTTCAATATGTATATTATTATTTTTCTAAACCGAAGTCCTCCAGGGGTGACTGGGTGGCTCAGGTGGTTAAGTGTCTAACTCTTGATTTTGGCTCAGGTCATGATCTCATGGGTTGTGGGTTCCAGCCCCACACAGGGCTCTGTGCTGACAGTGTGGAGCCTGCCTGGAGTTCTCCTCTCTCCCTCTCTCTCTCTCTGCCTCTCCCCCATTCATGCTGTCTCTCTCTCTCTCAAAATAAGTAAACTTTATTATTATTATTGTTAATGTTTATTTATTTTTGAGAGACAGAGGGAGACAGAGTGCAAGTGGGGGAGGGGCAGAGACAGAGAGACACAGAATTTGAAGCAGGCTGCAGGCTCCAGTCTCTGAGTTGTCAGCATAGAGCCTGACGCAGGGCTTGAACCCTTGAACCGTGAGATCATGACCTGAGCCTAAGTCGGACACATAACCGACTGAGCCACCCAGATGGCCCTAAATAATAAACTTAAAAGATAATAAAACACACTCCTCTGGATCACTATGGTTTTGTCACTTAGGGACAAGCATAGAAAGAAGTGACTTCTCTTGTTTTCTTCTTTCCATCTCAGAACATTTCCTCCAGCTCTTCTCTCCTCCTGGAATAGTCCTCCTTCAGATGTCCCCATAGTCAATCCCTTATTTCTGTCAAGACTTCCTTTAGCATTGTCTACAATTTCACCTTCTGAGTGAAGCTTTCCTGACCACCCTGCTTAATACTGCAGCCCTCAGCTTCTGCTGATATTCCCCACCCCCCCTTTTGTATCACGGCACTCAAAACCATCGGACACAATATATTTTATTTATTAATTATAGTTACCATTTATCCCCTGTTCTGTGAATTCAGGAATCTTTGCTTTGTTTACTAATGGATCCCAAGTTCCTAGAACAGTACTCAACACATTGTAGGCAATCAATAAATATTAGTTGGATAAAATGAATATATTTCAGGCTAGTATTGATTGTGATGAATTAATTTAGATGTTTCTTAAGCCGTATTGATAGTGCCAATGACTCTTGAATTCCCACAATCCATGGATCATCAGCTTTCAGTTTTTGATATTTTGATAATTTGCTGTTTTTCACAGATATTTTGGGGAGAAGTTGATAAAGGCTGAATCAGGGAATGGTAGATTCCATTTTATACCAGACATGTCAGATAGTCTTTAAATGTGATAAATCTCCAACCAAGTCATTGGTAAAAATATTGATTAGAAGAAGCCAAGGAGAGAGCCCTGAAGCACAGCTCTTACAATCGCCCTTCGGTTATTTATCTCTACTCTTTTGCACAGTCACTTATTTGGTGGGTGTTCACCTGATAGAACCATCTTTCATCTTGTATTTCTCTCCATGAACCACAAAGATATGATTAAAGTTGGTAAATACAGGATTCCAGACAAATAACAAAACAATAAATGCTAAAGTATACTGAGCACTTACTATCTGCTGGGCCCTGTGCTGAGTTTATTATGCACCATATTTTATTTGATGGGTTTATACCACTTCTTTTCCTTTTTTATAGTGGGTGAGATCATAAAGCTAGTAAGTGATGCAATGAATATTTGACCCCAGACAGTCTGACTCCAGAGTCTAATCACTGACTCTATTACATTGGCTCTTTGACAGATATACGCTGTAGGTGAATGTTTTTCACTCAACAGCCTAATTATTCTGACATCAAATAGTTTTTGGAAGTCTATTATGTGCCAAGATGTGTGCTAGGAAGGAGGAAAACAAATATGAATATGATCTGAATACTCCCTGTAGATGCTAAAAAAGGAAATTTAGAATTATGGAGTATACAACATGAATCTTACATCTATCTTGCAAGATAGATGTTATTTTGTTTTTTACTTTGTTGTTGTTGAAAATTAGTAATATCTTTCCTCTTATGCCTACGATACTTGCTTCCAAAAACCTGTTGGCAGCCAATAAGCACAAAAATCCAGGGTAAATACACCTCTCCTCAGAGGTTTCTAAAAAGCAGAAACTGGGGACACTTTCTTGATGGAGCCTGCTTATTTATAGTTCCACATACATGCCAATTGTTTGAACCCTGAAAGGAGCTGTGCTTGAACAGATACCCCTGACCTGCTGCCAAGGTGCAGCTTTGATCTTGTGAGTCTTTTGCTAAGTTCTCATGCGATCTCATCTCACTGCCCCTTAACTGAAAGCAATTTTCATGTTTTATATTTAATCCTTTTGAGGCACTGAGCCAGGTGGTGAATTAATTACTTTTGTAGGTTGAGAAAAGATCCCAACTTTGTTGTTAAATTCAGCTAAAGTTAGAGACTTTTTTTTTTTGAAGGCTGTATTCATACCATTTAGCTTTTATTTCAATAAAAATATGTCTCAAAGGCAGAGTAGTATGGTTGAATGGCTGATTCTAAATATTTTGGGATAAGGATTGATTTAATCATGGGTAAAACTATGAAGGGCCATTTTTGTTTGTAAACCAGTGTCTTTTTGAGACAATGACAAATTTCAGTGGAGGTGTTATGGCTCTGAGATCTTCTATGGAGGCAGAGGGGAAAAGTCTAGTTTGAAGTTTATAGAACTTTTTATATAGACTGTTACTTCAACACCCTGAACAATCTGGAGAGAATACTGTGCCGATAGCATTGCTCTGAGAGGGCAGGGTGGGAGAATTAAGAGAGCTCTGAACTTGAAGTCAGAATAACATAGCTCTAAATATTTCTAGCACTTACTTGAAATGTTATCTTGGCCAAACTGCTTAACATTGCTGAATCTCAGTGTCTTTGCTTATAAAATGGGAATAGTGCAGGGCAGCTGGGTGGCTCAGTCGGTTAAGCATCTGACTTCAGCTCAGGTCATGATCTCGTCATTTGTGGGTTCAAGCCCTGCATTGGGCTCTGTGTTGACAACTCAGAGCCTGGAGCCTGCTTCGGATTCCGTATCTTCCTCTTTCTCTGACCCTCCCCCACTTATGCCCATGCTCTCTCTCTCTAAAATAAATAAACATAAAAAAAATATTTAAGTGGGAATAATAATACTTCCTCATTATTCTAGGTGCCACTGAAATAAAGTTAATAATCTGTAATGGGGTAGGCATTAAAAAATGCTACAGGTATCTGAGTCTGTGACACTCAAAATACATTACAAATTATTGCGGTTCTTGGTATAGTGAACACTATTGTTGCAGTTGGAGAGGAGGAGAGTATTACTACCCTCCTTCACAAATGGAGAAACCGTATTTTAAATGACCTGAACCTCATTACTCAGAAAGAAGCCGAGAACCCCATCTTCTGACAAATGCCTTCCCTATGAATTCCTGTTCAATAGCAAAGCAATATCATAGTAGAAGGAAAGGCCTCCCTTAAATCAAGCAGAATACATCTTCCTTGAATGATTGAATGCAAACCTTGACTATGTAAGCATTTTCAGAAGAAGGTCATTGTCTATGGAATTAATTTTCATTCTTGGCTCAACAATGCCTGCTGGCCGTCAGAGCTTGGTGAAAACCCCATCTGTTTAGTTAGGGACTAGCCTGACTGATGAGGGATTGACAGGAGTCAGAGGATAAATGCTCACACCTAGGATAAGTTATTTAAGTGTCCTTTTGTTCTGGTTAGAAACTAAGTCTCTGTCTGAGCATACAATATAAAGTAGAAAGGGAAAAGTTTCATTTGAGTACAGTTAATAATGAAAATCCTCACGTATCCTATGCATAATAGATGCTCAATGAACTTTGTTAATTTTGTGAATTAAATTTTCTTTTCTTTCTTGAAATTATTCAGATAGTTTTCACTTAATACATATAGGTCTAGTACCCACTAAGTTTTACAACTTTATTTGCTTACCTTTCTGTATTTTTTTCACTCTATCTTCACATACATCAGCCAAGCCTTGTTTTGTGTAGTTTTCATTCTAAAAATAATTTATATATAATATTTAGATCAAATTTATGTTTTTTAAACTATTCACATTCTACTCCTTGGGATTTTAAAATAAACTATTCCCTATTATCCCCAAGCTCATCTCCCAAGAACTGCTAGAATGTGTGTTGAGCTTATCATTAGTTCATATATGAGTGCATTTCATGTATCACATTGCCCATGTGATTTAATGTATCTTTTATGAATTACTGTTAGAAAGTGATTCCATGACAAAGAGCTAGTTCTGAAAGCAAATTCCAATGTGTAAGGCCAAGAAATCTGGGTTCAACTTAACACATAGCATAAAGAAATTCATATTTTAAATGATAAATATTCCAAAATTTAAATTTACCAAAAAGAAATAATCATTTAAAAAAACATAAAATTACTTGATTTTTTAAATGTTTATTTATTTTTTTTTGAGAAAGAAAAAGAGAGAGAATGAGCACAAGTTGGAGAGGGGCAGAGAGAGAGGCAGACAGAGGATCTGAAGCGGGCTTTGTGCTAATAGCAGACAGCCTGATTCAGGGCTCCAACTCACAAACCATGAGATCATGACCTGAGCCGAAGTCCAACATTTAACTGACTAAGCCACCCAGGTGCCCCTGAAAGTACTTGATTTTAAAAAAAGCCTACAATATACAAACTTAAGTTTGACTATTTAAATTTCATTCACACCTAAATCTATGAGACAATTGCAGTAAACTATGTTGTATTTGATCTCTTTTTAACATGTCAACATCATACGCCAAAAAATAATTAAAGGATACAGTAAAAATTTACCTAACAAGCATTTATTGGTGACCTGTAAAAGTAAAATCTTGCAAAATATTCTTAAGAGAAAAGAAAAGACTCAGGTCCTGCCTTAACAGCAGCTGTCAGTCAAATATGGATGTTCAGACGTGAAGAAAAATAATCTAAATATGAAGTAAAATGTGATAAGTATACAACAAAGTGTTACTGAAGCTCAAGAAAAGAAAGGTTTTTTGTTTGTTTGTTTGTTGCTTTTTTTTTCTTATGGGAAGAAGGGGAGAAGGGGGAGATTAAAGAATTGATAAATTGATGGAGGAGTTGTCTTCTGTGCTGGTCCACCAAGAAAGAAACAGAGTAGGAAAGGTTATCATGAGCCTCTCATTGCCCATTATGTACTTGCCCATCTATCAGTCACCACTAAGCTTACTCCTTTCCCTTAGAGGCCAAACTTCCTTATATTCCCCCAACCCTGCCACACTGTGCCATGCCCTTATATTTTGGCACAGGATTACTTCTTTTCTTGGAATACTCTTTCTCCCCATTATTCCTTGTAAACTCACGTTTCTTTCAAGACTACCTAGAAATCACTCTGCCTCATCCTTCTCTGGTCTCCCAAAGCTTGGTCACTACTTCCTCTGTGCCTTTCTAAATTTTGTACACTCTCTAGTATAGTACTTAGTTTTGACTCGATTTGTTCATCTCTATTGGAAGTTTCAACAAACATGACCTATCTTTATATAACTACTACTTACCATAATGTTTGGCACTGAGAAAATAATACATGTTAATTGAATACATGAGTGGGAGAATGAGTAAAATGTGTGCAGTGTGTTATTTAGGCACAAATTTACATATCCTGATGACAAATGATGTTGAACATTTTTGCATGTGTCCATTGACTATACATATACATATACATATACATATACATATACATATACATATATACATATGTATATGTATATGTATATATATATTTTTTATTTTTGTAAAGTGTCTATTCAAATTTTGCCAGTTAAAAATTTTTGTTTACTTGGGTTGTATGAGTTATCTATACTTTCTGGTTTCTTGGGATTTTGACTTAGATATGATGATTGATCAGATTGCACCCATGGTCACTTCCTTACTTCCCAGAGGTGGTAGACTGCAAAATATGGCCCCAAGTTTTTCCCAATCTAGGAAGTGATGTTGCCTTTCATCCAATCAGTAAAGAGATAGAGTCTACTTTTCCATCTTGAATTTGAGCTGGCCTGGTGACTTTCTTTAGCCAAGAGAATTTGGCAAAAGTGATACTGGAATGACTGCCAAGCCAAGGCAACAAGAGGCCTTGCCTCCACCAATCTCACGCTTTTGAGTCCAGCTGCATGTAGAGAAGCCAAACTTTTGATGCAGCCCTGTTCTTTCCTAGATGGTGGAGAGGGAGGTTCAGCCATCCTAGTGGAGACTTCCAGAAGACACTTGCAGTCAACCTACAGAATTGTGATAAATAATAAGTAGTGGTTGTTTGAAACCACTGAGTTTTTAGGTGATTTGTCACAAAGCAATAGGTAATTGATACACTGGGATTGAAATACACTCAAGAAGTGTTTCATTTACTGGGTTAGGTTTGAGTAAAACTAGTGCTAAAGCATTTGCTACTTTCAAAAAACAGACATTGAATGGAAACACAACCATATTTTATGACCAATGCTGTTTGAATTATTCACAGCATAGAGTATACCTGGAGAGGAAGAACATACAATTTTATGATTTTAGATAGTATACAGATAATTATAAGGTACTATATTCTAACTTTTTAAATGTTTATTTAGTTTTGAGAGAGAGAGACAGAGACAGAGATAGAGTGCAAGTGGCGGAGGGGCAGAGAGAGAGAGGAAGACACAGAATCCGAAGCAGGCTACAGGCTCTGAGCTGTCAGCACAAGCCCAACATGGGGCTCAAACTCACAGACTGCAAGATCGTGACCCGAGCCAGAGTCAGAAGCTTAACTGACTGAGCCACCCAGGTGCCCCTCTAAGGTGCTATATTCTAACTCATAATACAGTGGCATTGGGGATGTTCTCTAGTGAAAAAAAGTGAAGAAATTCACAATTTGCCTCACATATATAGTGGTACAAAGAATATAGTATTCTTGGAAACAGTCCCAAATATTATCAAAACACAAAAATGTTCATATGGGTGCCAAATAAATTAAATTTTTCAAAGCTTCAAATGTTGTGACAAATGTCAACCCTCCTTTGCACAGTCTAGAAAATTTATTAAGTAGGTTTGCACATAATACAAATCAGTATGCTACCCTTGTGAGATAAAAAGTTTTAAGAGAGTAAAGTAGAAGTAGAACCCCAGACATCTTTTGATTGGGTGAGCTATTATTTTACCATGTACCCTTCCTCCACTTGCTAAGCTTTATCAATTTTAATCTTACACATTAAAAAAAATAGAAAATAGAGAAATGTTACTAAAAACATTTTTTTGAGTAAAGATGCAGAACTACACAACTACCTTATATTTAAAGCATTTATCCAGGAAAATAGCCCACTGTGAATTAGTGGTTACAACACACAGATATTCCAAATAGCATCGATGGAAATTCATTTAGCACAAAATTGTATTCCCCACCTACTAGACAATTAGAACGTACTGCATGCACGGAGGAGGCAGGGAGGAAATTATCTATCAAGAATATCTCAGGGCAGTTGGCAAATATCCAGATTTTGGAGGAACCTAGTTAGTTCCCTGTTCTAACTCTTGCAAAAGTAATTTTCTTTCTGAAATGGAAAATTAATGTAATGTTCCTGAAGGGAAACATTTAATAATAATCAAGTCAAGGCATAAGGCACCTGATTCCCTTCTGTGACCTTAGTCCTAATGTATTAGTAACCCTGCGGCTCTCCTCTTAACTAGATTGTAGTTCAGAGACTAAATCACTCAACCATGAAGTTCTGATACTCTCGTTGCCCCTATTTCAAATGATAATCAATGTTGAGCTCGTGGATATTGTTAAAAAGTATAATAAACTTTTTCCCAATTTTTTTTTTACCGGAACTATGGTCCAATAATAACATTACTCCATACTGCAAGAAAAAAATCACTTTAATGAGTTATGTTAAGATCAAATTCCAGCTAATACATTTTAATGTATTTAAGCCGTCATAATTAATTAAATATCTAAAACACAGATAGAGGATATGCATTAACATTTCATAAGAATATTGTTTTGTAATAAAGTACTACACCAATATTAAAGAGAACAATTATAGCTATAAATAATTATGTTAGATATTCAGAAAACTCAGTTCCAGGATTATAAAAGCACTAACAGAAATAGCACTTAATAGAACTTAAAGGAACGGATAGCACTTAACAGAAAAGTGGATCTGTTTCAACTGGAGATATCTTAACAACTGTAATTTTCTGCTTAATTTGTTACCTTTTGAGCTCTGGTTCTATGGAACCCCTGGCACTTGGCACAGCTAGAATCTTGAAGTCATCTATCCCAATTTTCTATCTATGAAATAATCTCTTCCACAACATTCTTGACAGAGTACTCTTCCAGTCTGAAATATATGCACAGTAAAGAGAACCCAAACAAGGAATCTACTTCCTTATATTACAGATACTTCAATGTTTGACAATTTAAATTTGCACCAAATTTTTCTACCAGAAGTCCTGGTGGTGCCTGACAGAGCAGATTCCTCTTACACAATATAACCTTTCAAATATTTGTCAGCAACTATATGGCATGAGAAGATGTGTCTTTTAGAGAGATCACTTTGGCTGCAAGGGAATAAAATGAAAGGGAGATAATTGAAGGAAATGAAAAGAGAGACTAGACTGACTAAATTATAAGAAAGGGAAAAAAAAGAACAAGTTCTAGCCTCTCATGTACAGGATGTCCAGTTTATACTATTGGGGATTTTATTTATGGTTGAGATGATAATTAACTGGCTAACCATTTTGGAAGTGACTTTATTATTTTTTAAATTATTTTTCTTTTAATGTTTATTTATTTTTAAGAGAGAATCAGAGTGGGGCGCCTGGGTGGCTCTGTCGGTTGAGCTTCTGACTTCGGCTTAGGTCACGATCTCACGGTTTGTGAGTCTGAGCCCCACGTCAGGCTCTGTGCTGACAGCTCAGAGCCTGGAGCCTGCTTTGGATTCTGTGTCTCCTTCTCTCTATGCCCCTCCCCCACTTGTGCTCTGTCTTTGTCTTTCAAAAATAAATAAATAAATAAATAAATGTTAAAAAAAAAAAAAAAGAGAGAGAGAGAGTCAGAGTATGGGCAGGGGAGGGACAGAGAGAGAGAGGGAGACACAGAATCCGAAGCAGGCTCCAGACTCTGAACTGTCAGCACAAAGCCTGACACAGGGCTTGAACTTATGAACTGTAAGATCATGACCTGAGCTGAATGGATGCTCAACCAACTGAACCATTCAGGCACCCCTTGGAAACGACTTTAAAATTATATTCCTATTATACACAAACACACCAAAATGAACTAGAAATGAATTAAATGTTTAAAAATAAAAACGAAACCATTAACATACTAGAAAAATTCTAGGATAATTAAAAAAATTCCTGGAATGGGAAAGCCTATTCTTAGCATTCTATCAAAACCAAAAATACATATAAGATTTGTAAATCTAATCATTTAGCAAATGTGAATCTCAGACTTCAAACTTGAACATACAACCAACAAGACTTTGTTTCCTTTAATTTCAACCTTCTAACAGATTGCCAGAAAATCCCAACCTTATTACAGTTGATGCCTTCTTCTCTTCCTCAAGGTTGCATCGAAATCAAAGAGGCTTATGTGGTAGTTAGAAAATTAGATGGGTTGAAGGCGGATGATGAGATGCAAATGTCAATGCTCCTATTTTCCAGGGAATTTTTCCTGCAACTATTTATCCAAGCTTATAATTGGCCCTTGAAGTTGGGTAGCTCTCTCTGGCTTCTGTGTCACACGAGGACTTAGAGAACCAGCTTCTTTTGCCTGGATGTACAATTCAACCTTCCCTGGGATCCTTCCACCTTCCCAGCATGAAGGCCAAGGCAGCTCTGAAACCAGATGCCTTGTCTCCTCCAAAAATCTTTGTCGCATTGGAGAAAACCCTTCTCCACCTCTTGTGTCTCCACTCTGCTTCCCCTCTCCTACCTGTCCTCCTTCTTTTTCTATAATGGACTTTGATGGTGCATTTCAAAACACTCAGATTATTAAGAGTTGCAAAAAAACTTAACATTTCCTCAGGGGCAGGGAAGAATTGGTCTTCAAATTCTCTTAGGAAAAAAAATACTTGAAGTAAGGGAGAAAAGTAAAGGTTTGTTTTCCATTTCAAACAGTCTCTACCTTCACATCATACCTGCAAACAATTTTCAAGCTTTATGTGGAAAAAGTCTTAAAAAACTGAGGAAATTATTACAATGTATATGATAAACAGAGTTTTTACAAATCAAAATGTGAAAGACAGTATTCCATAAAAATTTGGCAAAGTATGCAAACAACCAATTTAGAGGAAAAAGTATAAATCATCAAATATGGAAGTTTGTTTACTTTCATCAGAAATTTAAAAAATGTAAGCTAAAGTAACAATTAAACATCATTTCATATCAACCATATTGGCTATTTTTTTTTAAATATCAGACTCAATATTCAGGGCAGGGACTAAGGTGAAATAAGTTACTTGTCTCAGGAACAAAAAATTCATAATCACAATAAGTGACATTTTGATGGAAATTAATCCAAAAAATCTATGATGAACAAAATGTCAAAATTTTAAATAAAGGCAGGATTCAGCCCTGCATTTATATGACCTTAATTCTGGCCCTGCACATAATGGTAAAAATCAGGAGAAATAACACTCATCCATACTGTGAATGGCCTACAAATTGGTGGGCAACTTTGGTTGGGCCGATATTTGTCCACAATTGACAGACACATAGCCCTTGACATAAAAATTCTACTTTTAGCAATTTACCATAATGAAGCAATATGATAAACAAAGGTATCTATACACAAATGCTCATTGAAACATTGTTTAAAGGTGCAAAACATAGAAAAGAATGATAAACAATTATTCAAATAAATGATGCCATAGTCACTCACTAGACTAATACTGACAATTAGAAATAGCGTGGATATATCTACTTTTACATAGGAATTTGAAGTTACATAGAAGTAACTGAAAAAGAAGGTTTCATTCTTTGTAGACAAATTACTTAAAAAAAAAAAGTTTAAGTTTATACACTAACACACCCAATACACATCCACCCATCTATTTATCTATGTATGAATGCAAATTTATAGAAAGATGAAACTGAAGAGTTAACTGTGGTTATCTCTGAGAGGGAAGAATAGAATTCTGAGTCTATTTTTTTGCTAACATCTTGTATTGATGAATATTTTTTTCTGATTCCTAAAGTTATTTCTACCAAGTTGAAGGAGGGGTGAGAACTCAGCCAAGAGACTTTCCATCAAAGGAATAATTATAATACCAAAAGCCTCACATCATGAGAATAAAGTCTAAAGCTGTTCAGCTCATTTATTGGTTCTCTTAGAAGATGGCATCTGAAGAAATGTACTGAGGAACTGTAGCAGTTTTAGTCCCCAGGACTTTTCTATAAGTCTTCTTCTTCCCTTTTATTTTGAACAAATATGTTTTCGAGTTCTGGATTTCACTTTGATTTTCCCTTGAATGCTGCAATAATGCCACTCCAATTCTAAAGGATTCTTATGATTAGGGTGTCTCATATTTATAGCTAAGGATTCTCCCATGCCATTCCTTCAACCACAGTTGAGAACAGGAAAGAAAAAAAAGCGAGCACCATTCACTAGAGCCTTGGGCAAAGTCTAGTGTCATAAGAGCGGGAGGAAAAAAATGTCAAGAAACTGCTGAGCAATGCCACATTCTACAAAAATTTAAAGTCATGCAGACTAAGTCTAGATTATTGGATTACGGCACTGAAGATCATTGGTCTCTTTCAAGGGTACACGTAGAAGTAAAATGTCAGGAGTCATGACGAAAGGGTGTAAGAACCAGGTCAACGGGTAAGAATATGCTAAGAATTTTGGAAAGTGTAACTTAAGTGAGAAGTGGTGGGAAGAGAAGGACTTGCTTGGCAAGATAGAAAAAAAGAAAATATGAGCATTTAAAAACACAAGAGAGAAGGAGATATATTATAATGATGAATTACAGTGAAAGTACACAATTAAAGGAAAATAGCCTGGAGGGGGGGTAGGACCTGAAATGAAATATGCATGTGTGTACAAAGCCCCTGGGGATCTTTCTAATATCCAGATTTGGATTCTTAACTTCAGCATGGGCCCTGAAATTCCGCATTCTGAACACGCTCCCGAGTGATGCTGACGTTTCTGCTCCTCAGGCCACACTTAGAAAAGCAAAGAGCCCAGACCCAGTGCGAAGCCTTGGAAGGAAACGCCTCTTTCTCTGAGTCTATGTCAAGGAAAGAGACATGGTAGCATAGAAACCAAACCTGAGAAGAGAGCAGATGAGGGAGTTTATGCTAAATGACTTTTAGCTCCTCCATAAAAAACTAGTGAGCTCATTTGTTGGGAATGAGTGTGGAGAAATGAAGGCTTGGAAACAGTGGGGAAGTTTTGGATGAACTGTTGTAAGACGCTTATTAGGAGATCAGGAAGCAATGAATTGTGTTTTCAGTGAGGTGCATTAATAACATAATTAAGCCATGGAACGAAGTGTGGGCTTTATGTAAAGGAAGTAAAGATGACTTTCCCCAATTAAAATTAATGAGATAAATTTCACCTGTGGTGGCCACAACGTACTTGCTAATAACTGCCTTAAAAGGCTCAGGAATGCAGCTCACCCCATCACCTACACATTTGAAGCAGTCTACCCAATGCAGCTGCCTCGATCTTTTCTGCTTACCCAATATTCAGCCATGAAGAATATAAAAAATACAGCCTCTAGCTGTAATCAGACTGCCCAGAAACAAACTAACAAAACCATATGGAAAAATGAAAGCTTCCAGGTTGTTTAATATACAGGTAAAGAGCAGTTTTTAATTTACCCAAGTTAATTTTTCCACAAGCAATTATCTTTGTTGGCATTTCCTCAGGACCTGAGGCCGACAATAATCCTTCAGCAGCAAATGACCCTAATGACCTGAAGGTCTCCTGGTGCTGGCTTGGCTCTAGTGTGCCTCATCTGAAAATCCACTTCCCCTGTCATCAGCATCTACACAGTCCCCCGTTGCTCTACATCGAGGACTCATTCTCAGATGTGGCCTTGCAATTTGGATCTAAGCATGAAATGAACATTGTGAGAAATGAACCTCCTGCATGTGTCATTCTGTTCATTAAAAATGAAACAGTAAAAGGAGAGAACAAATTGCAAGGAGTCCCTTAGCTGCCTCTGATATTCACAACATGGTGAGTTGGCTATTGAAACATGGAAAGGCAAATGTGGAAGAACTGAAAATGAACCAGCCTGAGCCGGTGGCTGAGAGAAGAATCACAGCCTCCAGGTCTCCTCTGACCTGTTCCAGTAGTGGCTGTGGCTCCCCAGCCCGGTGATTTTACATTGTGAGCAGTCCCTCATTGTTAGTAACTTTACACACCGTGAACTTCCCTGCTTTGTTCATCTTCTGATTATTTCTGCTGGACTCATTCCCAAAACTCATCTGCCACATTCCTCACCAGGTCTTCTGAAGTCATTTTCCTCTTCACTAAGTTATCCCAGTGATTTTCCTCAGATCACCTATTGTCTCGTTGTGTTATGGTTATTTACATATCTTATCTCCTATATTAAACTATTAGCTTTTCAAGGACAGAATTCATAGCTTACTTTGTTTCATATCCTCCATTGCATCTAATTTTATTTGAAAGTTTTTATCTGTAAGATTTTTTTTTTTGTAAAAAGTAATCCAGTTAGAGATTGACTCAAAGCTGAAGTAAATGGTAATTATGAAAACATGTTTACATTTCAGTTCTGGAATTCCGTAAGCATAGTCAAGGACACCATCTCAGTTTTCCCTATATCCATCCATATTTTAACTTCTAATTGCATGCAAAGTATGTGATACACATTCCAAAAGACATTTGCAAGGGAGCTAATCAGACCTACACAATTACTTTTGATGAGTTAGATTCTGCACTCATAAACCAAAATGAAAAGTATTAAACATTGTAGCACCAATTTCCCCTACATTCTCAAATTACAGAGTGCAGAGATGAAGGGAAATGTTATAAATTTAAGGACAATAAGAACATGCAGAAAAACATTCAGGTTTTTACAATCCTTTATATAGTAAAAACACTCAATGCATTTTGATGAATAGAGTGAATATTATTTTGAATTTTATATACAGCCGTGCCTTATTTTATTGCACTTTGCTTTATTGTGCTTCACAGATATTGCATTCTTTACAAATTGCAGGTTTGTGGCAACCTTGCATCGAGCAAGTCTCTCAGCATCATTCTCCAACAGCATTTGCCACTTTGTGTCTCGGTGTCACATTTTGGTAATTCTCACAATATTTCAAATGTTTTCATTATTATTGTATTTGTTATGGTGATCTATGATTGGCGATCTCTGCTGTTACTATTGCAATTGTTTGGGGGCATCATGAACTGCATTCAAATAAGATGGTGAACTTAATGGGCAAATGTTGTATATGGATTCTGACTGACTGCTCCACCAACTGATTCTTCCCCCATCTCTCTCCCTCTTCTCAGGCCTCCCTATTCTCTGAGACACAACAATATTGACATTAGGCCAGTTAAGAACCCTATGGTGGCCTCTACGTGTTCCAGGGAAAGGGAGTGTCACACACCTCTCACTTTAAAATAAAAATCTAGAAATAATTAAGCTTACTGAGGAAGATGTGTCAAAAGCCAAGACAGGTTGAGAGCTAGGCCTCTTCTGCCAGTTAGCCAAGTTGAGAAGGCAAAGGAAAAGTTCTTGAAGAAAATTAAAAGTGCTACACCAGTGAACACGTAGATAATAAGAAAGGGAAACAGCCTGATTGTTCATAAGGAAAAAGTTTCAGTGGTCTGGATAGAAGATCAAACCAGTCTCAATATCCCTAAACCAAAGCCTAATCCGGAGCAAGGCCCTAACTCTCTTCAATTCTATGAAGGCTGAGAGAAGTGAGGAAGCTGTGGAAGAAAAGTTTGAAGCTGGCAGAGACTGGTCATGAGGTTGAGGGAAGAAGCTGTCTCCATAACAGATAAGTGCAAGGTGAAGAAGCAAGTCCTGATGAGGAAGCTGCAGCAAGTTACCCAGATCTAGTTAAGATAATTAGTGAAGGTGGCCACACTAAATGACCGATGTTCACTGTAGATGAAACAGCCCTATATAGGAAGAGATGCCACCTAGGATTCTCAAAGCTAGAGAGGAAAGGTCAATGCCTGGCTTCAAAACTTCAAAGGACAGGCTGACTCTCTTGTAGCTGGTGACTTCAAGTTGAAGCCCATGTTTATTTACTATTCCAAAATTCCTAGGACCTTTAAGAATTATGCTGAATTTACCCTGCCTGTGTCCTATAAATGGAAAAACAAAGCCTGGATGACAGCACATCTGGTTACAACATGGTTTGCTGAATATTTCAAGCATGCCATTGAGACCTATTGCTCAGAAAGATTTCTTGCAAAATATTACTGCTCGTTGACAATGCACCTGGTCACCCAAGAGCTCCAATGGAAATGCTTGCAATTAATGTTGTTTTCATGCCTGCTAATACCACATCCATTTTGCAGCCAGTGGATCAAGGAGTAATTTCAACTTTCAAGTCTTATTATTTAAAAAATATGTTTCAGGGGTGCCTGAGTGGCTCAGTTGGTTAAGCGTCCGACTTTGGCTCAGGTCATGATCTCGTGGTTTGTGTGTTCGAGCCCTGCATCGGGCTGTGTGCTGACAGCTTGGAACCTGAAGCCTGCTTCGGATTCTGTGTCTCCTTCTCTCTCTGCCCCATCCCCCACTTGTGCTCTGGCTCTCTCTATCAAAAATAAATAAATGTAAAAAAAAAAATAAAAAAAATAAAAAATATGTTTCATAAGTCTATAGCTGCCATTAATAATGATTTCTCAAATGAATCTGAGTAAAATAAATTGAAAACCATCTGGAAAGGATCCACTATTCTAGATGCCCTGAAGAACATTCATGATTCACAGGAAGTGGGAAGAGGTCAAAATATCAACATTCACAGGAGTTTGAAAGAAGCTGATTCCAACCCTCATGGATGACATTGAGGGGTTCAAGACTTCAGTGGAGAAAGTACCTGCCGATGTGGTGGAAATAACAATAGAACTAGAATTAGAAGTGGAGCCTGAAGGGGCGCCTGGGTGGCTCAGTCGGTTAAGCGTCAGACTTCGACTTGGGTCACGATCTCACAGTCTGTGAGTTCCAGCCCCGCGTCGGGCTCTGGGCTGATGGCTTGGAGCCTGGAGCCTGCTTCCGATTCTGTGTCTCCCTCTCTCTCTGCCCCTCCCCCATTCATGCTCTGTCTCTCTCTGTCTCAAAAATAAATAAACGTTAAAAAAAAAAAAAAGAAGTGGAGCCTGAAGATGTGACTGAGTTATGGCAATCTCGTGATAGAACTTGAATGGTTGAGGAATTGCTTCTTATGGATGAACAAAGAAAGTGGTTTCTTGAGATGGAATCTACTCCTCGTGAAGATGTTGACATGACAACAAAGGACTTAGAATATTACATAAACTTATTTGATAAATCAGTGGCAGAGTTTGAGAGGACTGACTCCAATTTTGAAAGAAGTTTTGTGGGCAAAATGCTACTAAACAGCACTGTATGCTATAGAGAAATCATTTGTGAAAGGAAGAATCAATCAATGTTGCCAACTTGATTGTCATCTTATTTTAAGAAATTTCCACAGCTGACCCAACCTTCAGCAACTACCACCCTGATTAGTCAGCAGCCATCAACATCGAGGCCAGACCATCCACCAGCAAAAAGATGATAAGTTGCTAGAAGCTCAGGTGATGATTAGCATTTTTAAGCAATAAAGTGTTTTAAATTTAAGGTATGCACGTTGTTTTTTTTTAGACATACTGCTATTACACGGCTAATAGACTACAGGATAGTGTAAACATAACTCTTAGAGGTACGAGGAAACCAAAAATTCATTTGACTTGCTTTATTGCAATATTTGCTTTAATGCGATAATCTGGAGCTGAGCCTGCAGTATCTCTGAGGTGTGCCTGTATATCATACAGAAAATAATTTTTTTTTAAAGGTAGAATTGACAGGACAGTTTGGGGTGAGAACAGTGATAATCTCATTTGCTGGAATGTTCTAGAATAATTAATATCGTCTACTGTCAGCAGCTTTTCAGTCTAACAGACTCAATAAAATTTTCGAAACAATCTCAGGCTTTTCGTTGAGTATAGTACCACCCTACCACTTGACCGTGTTGATAGGTGTGTCCCATTCTTTCATCACAGCTGAAAATACGGGTGATTGATCTAAAAAAATTTTGCTCTAATTTTATAAATTGGTTCTAGTTTTTTTTTTTTTTTTTTGCCAACAACCATAGGGTTTTCTTCAGTGTGTTAAAATACTACTGTTTTATAATAAGTAACATTTAAACTAAAACACAATATAGCCCCATTCCTGGAGACATACAGGTTTAAAAATATGTAATTGGCTTGATGTTTTCCCAATAGAACATACTAAATAAGGTTCACAGCATACAATTTTTAATATGTGGTATGTTGGGACACCCGGGTAGCTCAGTCCGTTAAGCATCTGACTTCAGCTCAGGTCATAATCTCATGGCTCATGAGTTCATGAGTTTGTGTGCTGACTTTTCAGAGCCTGGAGGCTACTTCAGATTCTGTGTCTCTCTTTCAAGAGAGAAAGACCTAGTGTCTCTTTCTAGAGAGAAAGACCCAGAGAGAAAAACCTAGCAAATGCTCCCCTGCTCGCACGCTGTCTTTCTCATTCAAGAATAAATAAACATTAAAAAAATTTTAATATATGCCATGTTGCTCCTAAAAAATATTTTGAAAATAACTTCTCTGACAGGGATAAAAGGCATGCACATTAATTACCTGTTAAATACCCCCAGTAAGGAAATTTGTCTTATACTATACGTGAATGGAACCAGGGTGGACTTATTTATGAGACAGTTAAAATTGGAAGTTGTAATTTAAAAATGTCTGTCCTCAACCAGAAAGACCAAAGACCATTTGTTGATTTTGATTTCTTATGTGGACATATTATATACTGCATAAAATTTCTAACCTCAAAGTGTGGTGGGTTCATTGGTCTATTGAAAAGTATTATAAACGCCAGAGAGGAAAAAAACCCCGAAATTATTTTATTAGTTGTTTTATTTTTTAAGTTTTAATTTTATTTTAAAATTTATTATTTTATTATTTTATTTTTTAATAAGTGTTTTTATTTATTTTTGAGGAAGAGAGCGTGAGTGGGGGAGAGGCAGAGAGGGGCGGTGGGCAGAGGATCCAAAGCAGGCTCTGCGTCGACAGCAGCGAGTCTGATGTGTGGCTCAAACTCACCAACTGTGAAAACCTGACACGGGCTATAGTTGAAGTGAGCTCAACCCACTGAGCACCCGGGTGCCCCAAACCCCAAATTATTTTAAATACGATAGTTATTACTTTCCTCCATTGTTTTCAGTCATCTAGTCTAAATTAACTTGGTATGATCAGGAAAGTTAGTCTAAGATTGTGATAACAAAAAAAAAAGGATTGCTGTGAGCCAAATCTAACTGAAATATTTTAATTATTCCTTGAATAAAGTCAGCATGTGAGTTTTTAAAAGTAATCTGGAATAGCAATCTTAACTACTTTCACGGAAAGTATTAGGGGAATAGAATTTGTCTTTTTAAATTACTTTCTGATCTATAATCATCATGGAGACTTCGAACTGTGCAGACAATAACATAATCTTTTTGCTACCAACATCACATCAACCTGCCTCTATCTGCATAGAGGAATCTTATGCTTGGGGACATTAAGAAAATTATCCATTAAGATCATTGTCTTGAAACAATGGACAAACCTGATTATTTTCTCTAGCATCTGTAAATATTACCTTAAAATGCCACGGAAGGATCCAGTCTTTTATTTCTCATCCCTGACCATCCCAGGAAGGAGATTTCGAAATGGAAATCTTTCTATTTTTGTTTGCATAGTCTGCACAGGCACTTGCTCCCACAGATGTTCCATATTTACACACAGGAAAGAAGAATGTTTCAAACCCACCTCTGCCGATTATAACATGATGACGATACTAAAGAGCCATTCTCTTCTTCTTCCCATGCAAGTCTTATTAAATGGTTCCAGATATTCATTGGGGATATCTGGCCTAGAACCGTCTTTTCGGTGGGCCTCCTCAAAAGTTCTTCTGCCCTCTACTACTATAGGACAAAGGTGTTCTGCTTGGTGCCAGAAAATTGCTAATTATTTGAAGACGTTTCTTGGCTAATCATTAAAGAAGGTTTGTTAATGATGGTCTTAAAGAGTCTTAAGCATCAGTTAAAAGGTAAATGAAATTATTTTACTGACAGCTTATGTATCCAAAAATGATTGCTCTTTGTGAAACAGTAATGTTCAGGCATGACAGAATGATTTCTAATTGCACAGTGACTTTATTGTTTAGTCCTTAGTGGAGGAAAAAAAAAGTTAATTGAAATGTGAAAAATGTTTAGTAAGGAATTATAGTAATTTACCAAATAATGTTGACTCTAGTCAGTTTTACAACTAGAACTTGCTGAAACACCTAGCAATTATTTATACATAGTAAAAAATTGTAGGGTTTGCTAATCAATAAAACATTCACCTCTTCTAGAAGCATTTTTAAAACTCCCAAGCAAAAAATAAAAAGGCTGTGAACACAACTGCACTGAATTTTATTTCTACTGAAAATACAAATCCCATCAAGCATTTAGTTTTAAACTTTTATCGACTCTAACATTGTCACAAGAATCAACATAAAATCAGTATTTTTCTACATAGGAGTCCCGCAGAGGAGAAGAACCTTTTTCCTAGCTTGAAAGTATTTGCATGTCCTAAATAAATGGTTCAAAGTCTACCTTGTTCATTAACACACTTACCTACTGAGCTGTAACCAAATGAGCAGTTTATAACCGAACCCTATAAACAGTAATGTGTAAGAGCACTTAAATAGTAATTTAAATGCATCTGTTTCTGTAAAATAAATTTTAAATGATTTGGTCTATATTAAATATTCTGGCACACCTGACCCAGCATCTCCCCAGTACCGTGTTTTCATTTACTGTGACTTTCATTACCAGTCTTTCTCTCGGATATTATTAATTTTGAAAAAGAATAAAAGCACAAATCTTATTCTACATTATGATGATTGCTGTTAGAACTAGACACCAATGACATGTTTCAATTGATGGAAGGAAAAATTCTCTTAGGTTTTTAAACAGGGTAGCTGTATTCTGTTAGAATAAAATATGACATGTTAAAATAAGTCTTGAGACTAGTCAAATAAAGCTTTGAAAAAATTCAGGAAAGAAAAGTTATTATTTAAGAAATTTTTTAAATTGGTAACTTTTCAATAATTTTCGTTGTTCTTTTGGACATTCCCTCAGTAGGAGAGCACCATTAGCCACATTTTACAAAGGAATGGAGGCTGTGGGTGTTTTATGTGTTTTATCAGGAGTGAGCTAGTAATCCATCATTGTAACCATCAAACCACTCTTGGCAAAATTCTTCTCTTGCCAACTCTCTTCTTCACTGTCCAATTCCTTATCTATAGTTACAAATTAGAATATAAGGCTATGCCCAGACTGCTTATTCTACTCTGCCTTTCCTCTACATCTACTCTTTAGAACATTCTACATATTCTCAAATATTGCTAAAATATTTCTAAGTCTTATCTCTCCCCATTTCAGTTCTACCAGAAATTTTCCAACTCTTCCTTTAGAGTTCTCTTGACCTTCTCCAATTATGAGGCCGCAAGTTAAGCACATGCACATCTCACTCCAGCAAGAATTATTTATAATCCCTACACCAGAGATTTAAGTGTCTTCATAAAAAGAAGCTACACTTGATTTATCATCATCATTATTTCTCAGGAACCTTTAAATTATTTCTCAGGAAGAAACAATTTGAGAGTAATTTTAAGAAAAAGTTGACACTAATTTTGGGGACCCAGGTTCCAAGGAAAGTATGGGGCTGACTTTACATGAACTACTTACATTGAAGGAGGTACTGTGTAAGGATTGCGGGGAGGCAGACTGGGAAGGCCAGTGAAGGGGAAGGGAAGAAAGGCGAGCGGAATAGTTTGAAAAAACAGTAGTGGAAAAAGAATAAAGACAATATTTGTTTCTAGATAAGATCCTTCCTAAAAGTCATATGAAAACGAGCGAAGTAGAAGCTGTTGCCCAAGTCATGCGGTCAGATTTGATGATAAAGAACCTTTTGCTACAAGATTCCAACCAGAACATATTGGTAAAAGTACACATACTTTGAAAGAGTCACTTATTCTCTGCATATTTTAAATCTATTTCTTACCCTTTTTTCGCACTTCAGTAATACCTATTTTAAGATTTAAGTTCTTCAAAGACAAGAAATACATCTGTTGTGCTTTCTTGGCATAGCACCTGGCACAGTAAATGGGGGTGTGAAACAAATACAATTGGAAGAGAAAATGGAGGAGCAGTAATGATTGGTTAATCTCACCTTTTGACCTATTTTTATCCTATTAAACTTTTCCTTTCTTTTTTTAAATGTTTATTTATTTACTTTTTTAATGTTTATTTATTTCTGAGAGAGAGCAAGAGCAGGGAAGAGGCAGAGAGAGGGAGACAGAGAATCCATAGTGGGCTCTGTACTGACAGCAGAGACCTCGATGCAGGACTCAAACCCACAAACAGTGAGATCATGACCTGAGCCAAAGTTGGACACTTAACTGACTGAGCCACCCAGTACCCCTCCTGTTAAACTTTTCTGAGACTAGATGTAAACATGCTAGTTTATCTTCCATAAATTTCTGAAACTGATCTAATATACACAAGAATATTCTGACATTTTTCCTAGGTACTTCATATTGGCATTGAAGGACTGATATTTTAAGTGAATGAATTCCTTACCTTGTGGCAAATTAGAACTCTTAATGACTTTGACAAGCTGAAAAATAAATATAATGAAGCTCCCTTGGGATAAATGAAGGATAATTTGATTTGCAAAGAAAAAACAATCTGGCAAAAGAGAATGCAAAAAAAATTAGCTATGCAAGGATATTCATTAAAAATTATTGTTTCACTGGAGAAAGTCATAGAATCATACCATCTTGAGATGGTAAAAATTTTCTGGGCAAGTTGCTACTATCTACATGGAAGCCCACTGGGATGCAGGTAAGTCAGGTGACCTATGCAACTCGAAAGGCTAATAAACTGGAAACGGAAAGTAGATATTAAATCTTCTGACTCCCAGAGCAGTGCTCACAAGATGGAGAGATATGATGACAATGATATTTTAATAATAAATTATAGGGCATGTCCAGTATGGATCTCAATAATTTGAAAAGCATGAAAAAAATAAGGAGAACTTGGCAGGGATCCGTAATGAATTCACTGATTAAAGGTTTGGGAGTTAAAGGTTTCAAGAGTCATAGTAAGTCCTCAGGGGCAGTTTAATTACCAATTTCAGGTAACCAGATGTCTTTTCTTAACTAAAGTTAGAAGAAGACACAAAAATGATGACACATACTAGCTAAGTATAAGATGGTTTCCTGTCTAATCAAGTGGGAATTGGTTATTTTGGGGATATAAAATGCTATGATAAATTTTGAACAGAAAAAAAATCTGAAAATCAATGGAATTAGATCATTTTTGGCATTACACTTTTAAATGTTAATGTTTGCTTGATGCCATTTCTAGACTTTCAAAAAAGATCTTTAATAAACATACTTACAAATTATAGCATCTACATGGTAGTGTATCTATTTTACTTTGGGGTAAAGTAAATTTCCCTATAATGGTACAAAAGAAACATATAAAGGTATCAATGTAATGCTTTTCCCAAATTCTATGATATATTACCCAAGTAGGTGCAATATCTTATGTTATCCTCATTTTTAACTTCAGGAATTGATCCACTTCAAGAAGAGAAAATGGGCCATTCTAAGGAGAGGTAGCATAGCACAGTGTTTAAGAACATCGAAATCAAATCTGTGTTTGATTTCTGGCTCCTTCACTTACTAGCTGTGCAAACTTGTGAAGTACCTCATCCCTCACTATGCCACAGACAGGTGTAAAATAAGGATAATAATGGTAACCAACTTCTGTGGTTCTTATGAAGATTAAATGAGTTAAAAATGAAAATCGTCATGCACTTTGAACAATTCTTGGCACATAGGTGCTCATTTATATCAAAATCTCAGGGTATGGAAAACCCCATTTGCAAAATTGAATACTTAGATTTATAATCCTAAGCGCCTGAAAGAATGAAACTCTTTTGAAATGTTCAAGTGCACACACCTGAGAGCTGTACAGGCTTTCAAATATGAAGAAAATCATGGCAGGCATTTGAAACTTGCCAATTTTCATTTAATACTAAAAACATAAAATTCAGATTGGAAAGGCTGTCTTTGAACCCATGCCCAAGGAATGGCAAATACAGTCCCAGCATGGGAAATTGGAACCTAGACTCTCACTTTCTTTACAACAAAACTGTCCCCTCACCTCCCCCTACCCACCCTGAAGGGAATATTTATGAAGACTTTGTCCCAAGTAAAGGAAAAAATGTCAGGTTACAACATTAGTACCTAAAAAAACAACAAAATGGTCTTTAAGAAGTCCTTATTCCCCACAGAACTTGGAATTAATTCAGAGGACATTCTCATGGCTGCTGGTCAAGTATACAATGGCCAGAGGTCATCCCTCTAAAAGATATCAGTCCAGATACCACTTTTATTGCCTATAGACTGGTGGAATGGAGGGTGGGAAGTGCGGACATTTCTTCTAAATTTCAGCCTAAAGAAGAGTTTTAAGCAAATAAACTTTTCAGGATTTTGTGAGTATAGGTTTTCAGAATCATTTTTCCAATTACCTCTTAGCTTCTCCAAATGGAGCTGGTTCTATTGAAAACGTTCCCTTGCTTGGGATGAAGAAGATGATTATTGGGCAAGTAATTGAAGTGAGTGTGCTTTGTGATTTTAGAACCCCAAGCCACAAGGTAGGTCTCTAAAGGGTGTTTGTTTCAGAATTTATTGTTATTAAGGAGTGTATTTGCACAGCAAGGAAACATCTTCTGTAGACTCTCCAATGACATCTTATATAAACTGTACTCATACACACACATCAGACTGATAAACCCTCTCCTTGGTTACATATTCCTTGATTCCTTGTTCATGCTTTCTTTCTTCTCTCTCCTTTCTTCCCTGATTTGTCTTACTTTCTTGTCACCAGTCTTAGTGATGTACTACGGGAATTACTTTTGGTGTTTAGAGTGTGTTATGAAATATGAGATTACTCACAGAATAGCTGTGATGGTTAATTTCATGTGTCAACTTGGCTGGACCACAGGGTGCCCAGATGTTTGGCCAAACATTATTTTGGGTGTATCTGTAAGGGTATTTCTGGAGGAGATTAACATTGAATCCATTGTCTAAGTAAAGCAGATTGTCTTCCCTAAAACAACATGTCTCACCAATCAGCTGAAGACCTTAATCCATCAAAAAGACTAAGTAAAAAGGTGGAGTAAGAGGGAATTTCATCTGCCTATTTGAGCTGGGATCTTAGTCTTTTTCTCACTCAAACTAAAACATCAGTCCTTCTTGGGTCTTGAGTCTTCTGGCTTTCAGACTGGAACTTATACCACTGGCTGTCTGGGGTCTCTAGCTTGCTGACTGCAGATCTTGGATTTCTCAGACTTCATAATCTCATGACCCAATTCCTTATAATAATCTCTTATAAAAAATTCCTTATAAAAATCTCTCTGATTATATTCATAAAAAGACTTGTACACAAATATTTATAGCAGTTTTATTCATAATAACCCAAGGTTAGAAACAATCCAAATATTTATCAGTAGATGACTAGATAACAAATTGTGGTATATTGATACAATGGAATACTACCCAGCAATGACAATAAAAATATATTTTAATATAAATACAGAACAATAAAAATATGTTTTAATAACATTGATTCACACTGTATGGCTGAAAAAAGATTGATTGGAAAGGGTGGTGGTTACATGGGTGGGTAGATTGTCAAAACTCATCAGATTGTACCCGTTAAAGTACACAGCATTTTATGTCCATTACACCTGAGTAAAGTTGATTTAAAAAAAAAAGAAAAAAAAACTCAAGAAAATGCTTGGGGTTTTATAATATCACATTCCTTTTCATCATTTTAGTTTTTATTTTAGTAAGGATTCATATTATCAATGTTTGAAATTAATACAAAGTTTTGAATTTTTCTGCCTCTACTAATGAGAAATTGTGCCAAATTAGCATAGAAAAATTCTTTCTTAAATACTTTTTTTGTATTACATGTCAAAGGAATGATATTTATTGCAACATAATTTATTTATTTATTTTTGAGAGAGAGTGGGACAGGGTGTGAGCAGGGGAGGGGCAGCGAGAGAGGGAGACACAGAATCAGAAGCAGGCTCCAGGCTCTGAGCCATCACCACATAGCCTGACACGGGGTTCGAACCACAAACCATGAGATCATGACCTGAGCGGAAATCAGATGCTCAACCAACTGAGCCACCCAGGCGCTCCTACTGCAACACAACTGACGCTTCAATTGTACCGCACACAGAAAAACACTTCCTGGTTATATCAATTCTAATAACAATTTACATTTGCTGATCCATACATACATTGTGAGAGATTCTCTTTGACATGAGGGCTAAATAGAAGTTATGTCACAAATTATACATCAAAGGTTTTAAATTATTCTCAATTTCCAAAGGTCATAATTCTAGGTTTTATATAATTTAGTGACAACATAGTATGTAAGAAAATATTTTTTGAGTTTTCCCAAAGCAAAATTGGACAATTAACAAGGGGAATAATTATGTGAACAACAACACAATTTTCTGAGTCAAATGGAAAATATATAGTCAGAAAATATTCTTCAACTTATAAAAAGAATAAAAAATGACCAAGGAATAATTCTTGGTGTCCTAATAGAAATTTATGTTAATTTTTAAAAACGATTATACTTAAAGTTATATTTTTATCTTGACAGACATATACTTGCACATAAATGAATACCCACACATATACATATGGATAACCGAAACAAGTTTCCTGAATCCCCAACACACTGGTATTTTCTATTTTCTTTTTAGGTTTATTCATTTATTTCTAGAGAGATAGAAAGCAAGAGGGGGAGGGACAGAGAGAATCCCAGGCAGGCTCCACACTGCCAGTGCAGAGCCCGATGCAGGTCCCAAATCCAAAAACCATGAGATCACGACCTGAGTGGAAGTTGGACGCTTAACCGACTAAAGCACCTAGGTGCCCCTGGTATTTTCTATTTAACTTAGGTAAAAATGCTGATTGAACTGATGTTTGATTGACACTGCTCTTGTTTTTGAGAAATTATTTGCAATTCCTTCAGAAGGTAAAACAGAGGAAATCGTGGCAGGAGGGAATTCAAAGAGAAGGAAGACATTCTAGAACGTAATTAATAAATGTTGGTACTGCAATGGATGATCAGAAAATGTTCCAAGTATCTTTAGAAGAAAAATCGACAACTATATGCCCAGCATAATTCTTAATTATAGACTTAACTAAACATGGTAGATGGACCAAATGACTTTCTGAGTTGCTTGCAGTTCCAAAAGTATTCTAGAACTTCCACTTATTTAGTGATTCGTGATGACTAGATATTTCTACTTTTTAATGATTTCCTACGGATTGTCATCATAGGTGGTTTTGTTGTAGTTTCAGAATTTTATCTGGCCTTAAATTTATTCATTTTATCTTTGATGATAAAATTTGATAAAACTATCATTATATGAATATTCACTTTTTTTTAAAGTTTATTTTATTTATTTTGAGAGAGAGCATGTGTGAGCAGATGAGGGGCAGAGAGAGTGGAAGAGTGAGAGAATCCTAAGCAGGTTCCACACTGTCAGTGCAGAGCACGTGCGGGGCTCCACCTCATGAACCAAGAGATCATTACTTGAGCTGAAATCAAAAGTCAGATGCTTAACTGACTGAACCACCCATGCATCCCTGGATATTCACTTTCAAACAAGAGTTTTAAAGCAGAGATTCAATTAGAGCATAAGGTACATATATGTTAATCATAAATGTTAAAATTAATAGTTTAAAAGAATATATAATTTTTATCTGAATTATTACGTATTATATCTGGTTCAATAAATGAAAATGTATTAGAAAATGAAGGTTAATTTTTATCTAAATTGTTGCTGTCTAAGGATATTTTGACCATGACCTATATTTATGTCTCTTTCTTTGTTTTCTTTTTTATGTTACAATACTTTTAGTATCCTTAATAGCCATGCCTATAAATAAATTATAAACTGCTTGAGACCCATTAACAACCACTTTCATATTCTAAACCATACTCCTGCCAAAACATGGTTTAATAAGGTAATTTTGATTTTTCTCAATGGTACTTTATTATCTTTTGATATAACACATTTTCAGAAAATAAATATCCTGACTTGCTACTTATTTGAGAATGTATTAGTTATTAGGAAGTAACAGTATTTTTAGCCCAATGCTAATAGTTGTTTAAATAATTTCATGAATCGGAGCTTGTGTAGTAATTTGATCCCTGTTTTACTTGGCCATAACATTGATAAGAACTAAATATAAGGTCATTCAAAACAAGTGAGGGCGTAGCTCATAAAACTAAAGTGGCAATTCAAAAATAGCTCAGTCCTTCAGATTAATCACTCAGACCAGGACAGTGATGACCATTGCGTCCTGTCAATGTTTTAGAGGTGAAATCAGGGCAACGGAAGTCAAGAGGAAAATGTTCCAGACTAGCAGGATAATGTGCATTATTATTATTTTCAGGTACAATGTTGTCTGTCCATGTTTCTCCCTGAGGAAATTAACAGTTCTAATTTTTTTCTTTAATTTTTTTTTCAGATAAGATTATGAGTGAGTGATTTGGGATTTTTTTCCCCCAATTAAATACCTCTGATTCTTCAGTCCCATCTCAGGATGGAAATAGTAGAAATCCAGGAAGGAAATCTATTTTGAGGTTATTATAAAAGTAGGTGAATTTGTTCCTTCACATTTAAAGTTTGAAGAAATGAGCAGAAAAGGCTGAATAGACACCTCACCAAACAAGGTGAACAGATGGCAAATATACATGTGAAGAGATGTTCAATATCATAAGCTGTTAGGGAATTGCAAATTAAAATAACCGTGAGATACCTCTTTATAACTATTGGAACAACCAAAATCCAGAACTCAGGCAACACCAAATGCTGGTGAAGATGTGGAACAGCAGGAATCTCATTCATTGCTTTGAATAAATGCATTTTGAGAAAAGCCACTTTGGAGGACAGTTTGGCAGTGTCTTACTAAACTAACCATACTTTTACTATACATCCCAGCAACTGTGCTCCTGTGATCAGGGGCTTTGGCAGATGTCTACCCTGGTCCCTGGGTGGACAGGACTGCCTCTATGACCTTGGTTAGTAGGTTGGTGCTAAAACAAGGGTCTACTTCAAGGTCTTCAGTTGGGTCTACAGATGGCAGGGCTGTTAGGTGCACAGATAGGGTTGCTCCCATTGAGTCCCTGGTAGGGCTCCTGCTGGGTCACTTGGCAGGTCACTAGGTGGTTAGGATTTGCTTTGGGTGCAGCTGAGAGAGGCTGCACCCAAGTTATAAGGCTGCTTCAGGGTCCATATCTGGGACAGAAGTCTGCAGGCCTGCCTCCAGGAGAATGGACTGGTGTGCATCTTTCTGGGTTTGTTGGTATACCAAGACTGAGTAAAGCTGCAGCTGGGTCATGGGGCTGATTCAGGATCCACAGTTGGATTCCTGTCAGTGGCCTTGACTTTGGGGGCACCGAAGGGCATGTTGTCAGGACTGCTCCCTGAAAGGGTCTGGAGCCAAATCACAATACCATTTCAGGATTCATGGTGGGACCAAAGGCAGCAGGCTTGCCTTCAAGGGCACCGACAGGTATGTCTCCCAGCCCAATCCTGGGTATACAGGGACACTCTTGGACCAGAGCTGAAAGGGCCTGGAGCTGGGTTAGGGGACACTTTGGAGTTCACAGCCATACTCAGTTCAGAGGGGCCTCCTACTGGAGGCAAGGACAGATGTGACTCTTCCAGAGTCCCTTAGCAGATGGCGCTAGTAGTGGCAGGACCAAGGCCAAATGGGGGAGCAGCCAAGTCCACAGAGGGACAGTGCTGTTTTCTGTGTCTGTACTGGGACCTCAGCTGGACAGTCTGCGACCTGGGCACCTGCCTGCTTTCTCAAAATGGCTCTCCTTGGTCTTGGACCCCACTGGGGTTTTGGCATCTCTTATCTGGATCCCCAAACTCCCACAGAGGCACTTTTGTCTGTACATGGCTACCAAATAATTGTTGCTGAGGGAGAATATGAGCAGAAACCTCCCATTCTGCCATCTTGCTGATATCACCTCTCCTGGAATGAACTTAATCTTGACAACAGAGGTAGGCTTGGGTTTAATATGGCCTACTTAGGATTAGTCCAGTGTATGTCATCATGGAAGAGTGAATTCAAAGTACAGATTTTATGTCAGCCTGTTATTCTACTCTCTCATGTTGCATGTTTGCAGGCAGATTGCTCAGCAAGAAAGTCATGTGATTTTACAGAGGGCTGCGGTGGGGGGGGGGTGGGGTGTGGACTGGCTCATATGCTCTTCTTAGTATCCTCCCTGAAGTTTTTTTGTGGTATGGTTAGTCTGTGCTGGCCTTTGGGGTCTGGGAGCTGGCATCCTCTGAGGTGTGACTTGCTATTTTTGGAATCACATGGGTAGCTGCTGCTGAAATCCATGGTTGCTGCCATTTACTTTGGTCTTGAAGTTCTGTATCCTGCAGCCCCCTCCTACCGATCCCTGGTTTCAGATGTTCTGCTGCTCTCTCTGTATCTTAGTCCTCTACCTAGGAACTGCTGGGTTTCCTGTATGACATTCAGGCAATGCAGGCTCAGGGTGACATTTTAGGCTTATCTACTGTATTAGTCAGGGTTTCCACAGAACCAGAACCAATAGGATGCATATTGTATATATTGCTCTCATGATTGTGTCCAAAATCTGCAAGGCAAGCTACCAGTCTGGAGACCCAGGGAAGAGTTGTTGTAGTCTTGACTCTGAAGACTGTCTAGAGACAGAATTAGTTTCCCATCAGGGGACTTCAGATTTTTCTCTTAAGGTTTTCAACTGATTGTTAGACGTCCACCCATATTATGGAAGGTCAGTTGGTTTACTTCAAGTCTACTCATTTAAATGTTAATCACATCTGAAAAAAAATCTTTACAACAACCTCTAAGCGGTATTTGACCAAATAACTGGGCACCATAGCCTCTCCAAGTTGACACACAGCTTTAATGATCTCATTGATCTAGAATAGATACTTCCATAGTCATTGCTGTCTTATCTCTGCCTTGCCACGCTGGACAAGTATGACACAGTTAGATGCCGTCATAGTTTCTCTGAAGTATATTTGGGGTTACTTTGGCATTTTTTATACTCTTCAACATTTGTCCCCTTGGTCGCGATCCTGAGAATTAGAGGGAATAGGTCTATCCTCTAGGACCCAAGTAAGCCCCACATTATCTCACGTTCTGTGAATGCCTCTTATTCTTACTATTTCGGAAGCACCACCCACCAGAGCCAGGTGATGTAGACGTGTCCCCTGGTGCAGCTGCTAGAATTGTGGCACCACACCAGGGTGTAAGGTCTTTTCAGGGAGATACGGGCGCACTGGATTAAGGCAAAGTGCAAAGACCGTGCAAAGACGTGTCCACCAGCCTATATTCCTGGACAGCGCCTCCGTTGACCTTTCACCTAAAGCCTGCCCCCCTCAGGCCGAAGCTCCAGAACAGGCAAACAGGCCTCAACCACAGAAAGACTCGGGGTGTGTTTTAGTCGGCCGTCCTCGCAGCGCCCCGAGCGTAGTAGTGGCCCAAGAACAGTCTCTCCAATTGTTACAGTGCCTTGGGACCCGGGACCCCAAGTCCTGTGGCCTCCAGAGCCGGGTGATCAAGGGACATCTGCCGGCCGATAGCTGCAGAAACCGGGCATCACACAAGTGTAAAAACTCTCCTCGGAGAGATACTGGTGCTCTGAGGCACGGCACAGGGAGAGCGGGCAGCAGGCGCCTGCGGGGGTGAGGGGTGTCTGCGTGTGTGGGGGGCGGGGAGGGGGGGAGGAAGTCCAGCATTGATTTAAAAAAAAAAAAAAAAAAAAAGGAAAGAGAGACAAAAGATGGCGCCCGCCGAGGAACGGCGTGAAAATGGCTCCGGCAGAGGAACAGCGCGAACATGGTGCCCGCCTGCCAGGCAGGCCTCTAGAGGTGTGAGAGATCAGAGGCCTGCCGCTCAGCCTTGGCCGAAGCTTCCGGATTAGCCAACGAGCCTCTTCCACGCAGAGTCTGGGCACTTCCGGGTCGGCCACCTCTGCGCCCGGCCCTGGGCAGGTGAGTCCTTGCTCGCGAGCCCTTGAAGGGGCCTCGTTCTCAGACTCTTATCCTCGGGTGGCTCTTGTGCTTGCAAGCCCTGCTGGCTTTCAAAGCTAGCTGTCTTAGGGGCTTTCTCTCTCTTAAAAGTTGGGGTGCCCTGGGTGGGGTTCCAACCCTTTGCTCCTTAGGGAGATGCTCCCGGGTTTGAGTTCCCTCGACTGGGGGTTGCTGCGCTGTGCGATGGTGTCAGAGCGTCTCCCACCTGCCTGGATGTGGGCCTTGTCTGTTCACTCGATCTGTAGCAGTTGCTCAGACAGTTTTTACGCCTTATGTTCCTTATGTAGCTGCAGATTTGGTGTCTGTGGGAGGCGTTGAGCCCAGGATCCTCCTACATCGCCATCTTGAACCCCAAACCCTAACTTTGATGCATGTTAGCCGGCTTGTCTCTGTGCGTATAAAGGAGTAGTTCCGAAATGCAGAATACCCTTTCATTTCTTGATAAAGTTAGGCTAAGAGAAAATGTGACTTCACGTTTTTATTTTGGGCTTCAGAAGCAGAACGTACTTCTGCTGCTGTTCGGATTCCCCGATTCTTCCTTGGGCTGTGGATTGGAAGAAGCAGAAGAACACTCGAAGTGTTTAAAAATACATTTTTCCTGTTACACAACAGTTATGCAGTGGGTTTTGGGGGATTCAAGGGAGTTTTATACAATAGTTGGGGAAATGTTGCAAGAAGATAAATAGCAATATAAAGATGTATTAACTCAGGGACAAATAGTATAAACAATAGTACAGAGAATGAAATAATTTGCGAAAGCGTCGTGTTTTTTTTTTTTTTTTTTTTTTTCCTGGCTCTGTTATAAAGATACGAGAAACCACGAGGGATTCTTAGCACCAACTATTCAGTGGAGGTGAGCCTTGTGAGCATCTCTTTCTAGATACTTAATTGACATCCAATCCCTCCCCCTCCGCCGGCTTCTCTCTCACCATGTACAGACCTGACCTGACTGACCCCTCACGTTGGTTTTCCCACTTTGGTTCTAGTTACTGGCAGGTACACTCTAAGGCTAGCCCTGTTCCATCTGGGGTTCATCTTGCTTAGTTGTTTGTTAGGGGAAAAAGCATCTTTCCTAGAGATGCACCCAAATGGCTCCTTTACTCTGGCTTTGGGCTTCCCTGTGCTAATCTTTGATGGACTGAGTCAAAATATACAGACATTTGGCAGTGTTTGAAAGTCTGAGAATATGACAATGCACATCCATTTTGGACCACGATAATTCTTTTAGGACTTCCTCCCTCCCTTTCTTCATTTACTTTGTTACTTTAAAAATGCAAAAAGTAAAACAATGTGAAAAGTAAAGTAATTGTTGCCAAAATTTCAGTGTTCTCCATTTCTAATTCGTGCGGCATATAGTAAGAAATTCATCTTATGTCTCCCTGATCATTTTGGGAAACTTTACTTATTAATTACTATTTTTAATACAGTTTTTACAATTTAGGTATAATCACGCTCTCTTACAAGTATAAACAATGAATATATATATATATATATATATATATATATATAATACATATATATTATGGATATATATATTTCAGCCAAATAAGGATTCTGTTCTTATTCTTTCTTACACGTCCCCAAGTTTGGAGAATAGGTGGACATGTAGTGGATGCTGAACAAATCTTTTTTTTTTTTTTTTTTTTAAATAAATTGTCTAGAAATAACATATGCTACTTATAGTGTGAGAAAGTCTTCTACATCTTTCTTTTTTTTTTCCAACGCCAGATATTCTCAACATTTTTATCCAGATTGACTAGCTGGTAGGGAATATGAATATGGTTGGGGGGGGGAGTGTGAAATCTGCAGTTTATGGAAGTCAGTGTGATTTAGATTTTTAAATAGTTTGGTGGCACACTTCCATCTCATGTTTAAATGTTGTGGGCTAAGAACTTGTCATGGGATCAACAAACTATGAAGACTGAGCCCCTGTAAATAAAATTTAGTGCTGAATCAAATAAATATTTAAAACTAATTTAACATTTATCTAATCTTAAGTAGCATTGGGCTGTCGAGATATATATTAAGTAATTGTAAATAATGTAAAAAAACGTGTTAAGATTTTTAAACAGTCTAGTTAAGGATTTCTGAGGCAGAGAGTAGAAAAGAGGACCTTGAGGGGGCTGAGAGGGAGATAAACTTTTCTTTCCCAAGTAGGTTAGTAGGTTTGTTTTCTCCCTTGTAACTTCTTGACTTACTTGACTGGCAGTTAGCTCGTCAGCCTCCCCAGGTGATCTCGTGGCTTTTGGGTTCTGAGAAGGAGCTTTCTTTCCAAAAGCCCAGTGCCTTTCCTTAAATGATTATTTTAAGGTGCTGAAATTCCATTTTCTCGCCAGTACCAGGACTTGTGTATTTAGAGTCTTTCTTCATCCAGAAAAGAATAGTTATCACAACATGAATGATATAGCTGCTGTATTCATACAGCCACTAACATATTAGCAGAGATTAGAGATTGCTTCTCTAATAATTTTTCAGTCTGAACACAGCTCAACTTCTCTTTATCTCCTGCTGATGGTGTTCTTGCCCTGAAGCTCCCCGTTCATTATATTGTTCTTTCTTTTCCTCACCAAGGAATCCCATTACTGCTTGTTCCCATCACTACATTTATATAAGACTCTTCTGAAAAATTACAAGGAAAGGGAGCCACTGACATTTATGTCTTGTTGGCATGAATTTCTATCCACTTCAGTAGTCTTGTGAAAAAATACTGTGTGTGAGGCCTGTCCTAAATAACTGCTCAGACATAGCATGAGTTCTGGGGAAAACAACAACAAAAACAACTCTTCCTGCTAATCCCCTCAAAACCAGAAAATGATATTCTGGGCAAACACATCACCACTTGGTTGATTTCTCAACATCCTAACACCCTTTCAATTTTCAGAAAATCCTCTTTCATGAGAAGGTAGGGTGATCAAAAATGTCACTCAGAAAATGCAATTAGTGATTTTCCTGTCTCAGCAGCTTTAAGATGACACACCAGCCTGAACTTGTTTCCTCAGCATATCTTACAAGCTTTTTGGCTGCTCCTGTCCAACCCGTAATTTTATAGTGGTGGAGTCTACGTGATAGGCTAGTCCTAAATGGGTTTACTTAAGACAATCTTATTTTGCTTCTGATGCCTTCCCTGGGTTATCTCCTTTCGGATACACATCCATCAATTTTTTTACTGCAAGACTTCCTATGAAATTACAGCCCTCAGCACATAGCTTTAGGTCGTTTCTGATCAGTGCACCAAAACTGTAAGAAAGAACGTTGAAAGAAATGCATAGAGTTCAGTCTTCCTTTCAAATAAACATAATAGGATGAAATTACCTGCAGGGCCATTTTTATTCTGTATTCTCCCGCTGTGTCAAATTCAGCTATATTGGACTTGGAAGGCTAAAGGTATGAAATGGTGACCATTTTTCTAAAAGCTCTGGGCTTCTCGGGGGTAGTCTCCAAGGTATTTAGTGATCTTTTTCTGTCAAAAGGTCATTTCTCTTTTCCTTTTCATCTTATGTTTTAACTGGTCACTCATTTGTTGGACAGTTGCAAGGTCCATGTGTTCTACTATCTTATATACATGGGAAATAATAATGCTATCTTATATACATGGGAATGTGTGCATGTGTATTCACATATTTGCATGCAGATGTAATCTTCCTATAGTTATTAAAAGCTTCGAGGTACTTTTACTTATCTCCTTGCATATAATCCTCACAACAAAGGGGGTGGATAGCATATAAATTTTGCAGTTGCTAAATTTGAGGATGAGAAAGGTTAAGTGAGTTACACAGAGCTGTGAAACTCGGTCTTTTGGAACTTTTCTTTCTTTCTTTTTTTTTTTTTTTAAACAATATCACTTAAATGTTCAGCATTAGGATAGCTTACTTATTTTAAAATAGAAGCTCTAGATGATAATTATGAAAATTCATAAATTCATACTTGGAATGAACTTACTGTCATCCATGAATGTATGTATAAGAATTTGTTCATCAAGTCCTTGCCAGAAAATTGAGATCAGAGGAGAAGGTAAAAAGGATAGTGAAGTTTTGATGTAAGAGCGGAAGCCCAGGGGCACGTTGGGGCCAAACAGACCTGGGGTGGAATGTCATAGACAGCCTGTGGAATTTGGTAGTTGGTCAGGAAGGGATAAAGGAGATACCCCAGATGAAGAGTTAGAATGTTGAAAACAGATTTTCCCCCATGCTTTACCCTGGTAGGAGAATGTCCTGTGCATTACTTAGAGGGAATTAATTTTGATGATTTTTTTTTTTTAACGTTTTTTTTTTTTTTAATTTAATTTTTTTTTTTGAGACAGAGAGAGACAGAGCATGAATGGGGGAGGGTCAGAGAGAGGGAGACACAGAATTGAAACAGGCTCCGGGCTCTGAGCTGTCAGCACAGGGGCCCGATGCGGGGCTCGAACTCACGGACCGCAAGATCGTGACCTGAGCGAAGTCGGCGCTCAACCGACTGAGCCACCCAGGCGCCCCGATGATTTTTTTTTAAAGTAGCATTCATATCTTCAACTTATAATACCACATGTTAAAAATTGTAATCTAAAAACAATTAAATGATCTTGTTGAAATGTCATTTCTTTTTATCCTTGTTAAGATTAATTTATGTTGAGATTCTGAAAGTTCCCAAAATAGGAATTTATTAACTAGTCAGTGATAACTTATAATCTATATTTAAAATCCCATATTAATGCTACAAAAATAGATTGTTGTAAGTACATCCCCCCCCCCCACTTGCTCCTATAGATAACATGGAATTCTGTGCTTTCAGCTTAAGGTGTTGTTGAGGGTAGAGAATTTGTTTATGGCCAGCCCTTGTTAAGATAGTAATCACATTTTCTGGCAGAAGACTTTTCTGACACTAGTCAGTGTGGCTTTGGTTTGGCTTCTGAGGCTCTGTCTTAGTCAGTTTGGGCTGCTGTAACAACATACCATAGACTAGGTGGCTTAAGCAAGTTTTATTTCTCACATTTCTAGAGGCAGGGAAGTCCAAGGTCACGGTTCTGACAGATTTAGTTTCTTCTGAGAGCCCACTTCCTGGTTTGCAGATGGTGGTTTTCTTTCTGTGTCCTCACATGGTGGAATGGGAGAGAGCTCTGGTCTCTTCCTCTACTAATAAGGGCACCGATCCCTTCAGAGAAGCTCTACCCCCATTACCTCATCTCAACCTAATTACCTCCCAAAGGCCCAACCTCATAATACTATCACACTGGGGATCAGGGCTTCAACATATATATATTTTTTTCGATGGGGGGGGGGGGGGACACAAACATTCAGTGATAAGCAGGGTCACAGAATTAGAAAAAAAATTTAATGAGTAAAAAATATTTTTCAGGGTTTACTGTCTCCTTTTTCATTCAGATATGCTTACCACCTTCAATGAGATGTAAGCATTCAGAATAGAAACAAAATATAAATGCCCATATTTACCTTTTAAGTATTAGAGGAGTACAAAAATCATTATACCAGAAAAGCACAGGGACAAAATAAGGTAGATTTAATTCAAATGAAGTATTTGAGACAAAATAAGGTAGATTTAATTCTTAAACCGGAAGATAAATGTTCTTGCGTGGGCAGAAATATCCAAGTTGTTCTAAAGAGTTTAAGATGCATTTTCTAAGGCTGACATGGTGCCACTGTAATTAGAAACAGGTGCATATAAATTAGAAAAGAGAGAAGACTAATTGTTAGTAATGAACCTTTTAAAGTAAAAACTTTACCTAACGAAATGCATAATTAAGCATCGATGGCCAAAAAGATGGACAGTCTTCTTTCACTTGCAATAGATTTTGGCTTAAGTTGAAGCCTTGTCACTACTGCTAAGAACATCATTGGTCCTGTATGTATAAAAAACAGCAAAACAACAGTGTTAGAGTGCTGACTTTAATATGCATTAAAAAAGGTGACCATTTTTTTGTTTGAAAGTGGAAGGGAAATATTGAGAACATTACACCCAGGATATAGTATCAGATAGCAATTATAGGATTCCTATAAGCAAAGAGGACATCCCTCTATCTTGGAGCTAAAAAGATCTGTTCATGCAGGATTTGCATCTTTTTGTATAGTTCTAGACATCTACTATTGCAGTGATTGTCAGCCTTGATTTCACATTGAATTACTTGGGGAGCTTTTAAAAATTTCTATGATCAGTCTCATTCCAGGCTAATTAATCTGTCCTTTTGTAGGGGTGGAGTGTCACCCAGGCCTGGGTATTTTTTAGAGACCCTACAGGTACCAAGTCCTGGGAAAGGCCGTTTGTAGGATTTTCTAATGGATAATATAATATTCTTTGTTTTTCCCTTTGCCAAGAATTCTTTTGCCCATCTTACCCTCAGTTATTTATCCTTCCCAGACCAGCCCAGCTGCCGCTTGACTGGGAAGCTTTCCCAAAATTAATCAGTTGCACTTCTCCTCTGTGTGTCTCCAATGTAGTTTGTAAATAATTATCATTGTCCTTCCTTAGCACATTTTCAGCATTTGTAAATTATGTCTGTCTTTTGTCAATCCTTTAAAAATTCACAGGTTAGTAGAAAAGTTAAATTCAGGGAGCCAATTCAGTTTTATATTCCAGTGGCTAGCAGAGTGCTTGATAGGTGCTCAGATATACATGTGTGGAGCTGTTTGATAGAATATCCTTGATGACTTCTGCTTCAGTGACACACACGTTTGATATATTCATGTGATGTATATATGTATTCAGTAATTTTGCATATATGAATTCAAAATTTATGCCATTTATGTATTGGTGGAGGTAATGGAGATGTGTTATGCAAAATGTGAACTTGTTTGACTCAAAACCTTTATTTTTCAAATTTGTGATACATTTTACCAAGTTCTTAGCACCATCAAAACTTATAAGAAATGTTTAGTGTTTATGAGTTCAAACCAATAATTTTCTGCTTATTTTCTTGTGTTTTATAACCCACAGAGTAAATGTTATATTTCAGTTCATGTCCAAGGAGAAGTATTAACCACAAATTTCTGCTTTGGTTTAAAGAAGTGTATTTCATTTTTTTTCCAACTGTGGACATAAACATTTTCACATGAGAGTCAGCAGTCTTGTACTTGAGAAGGGGATATGGTATGTTTCCAGAAAAGTGCAGAGTTAGTTTTTTATTTCAGTGGAAAATATGTTGTCATAGACTATAAATAAAAGATCTCATTAAGAATAATAAACTACTTGCAAAATTATTAGAAAATAATTTTTAAAATTATTAAAAAACCCTCAGCCATCTGATATAGAATGATGGTACATCCATAAAATGTTGTAGGTTTCTAAAAATGTTTGGAGTAATCTGTAAAATATGCTATTAATTAAAAATGTAAGATGCATGGGGCGCCTGGGTGGTTCAGTTGTTTGAGCAACCGACTTCAGCTCAGGTCATGATCTCACAGTCCATGAGTTCAAGTCCTGCATCGGGCTCTGTGCTGACAGGTCAGAGCCTGGAGCCTGCTTTGGATTCTGTGTCTCCCTCTCTCTGCTCCTCCCCTGCTCACCCTCTGTCTCTCTCTCTCTCTCAAAAATAAATAAACGTAAAAAAAAAAATAATCAAAATATAAGATGCAGAAGAATGCATACTGTGTTTCTTCTCAGGTGAGAAGTATTGGCTTGAGTGCGTGAGTATGTATGTGTCTGTGTATATGTGCGCTGCTAATATTTTTAAAGAGAAACAATGCAAGGATAAGCCAAAAACTAATAAAAATGATTATATGCAGAGATGTGAAGAAAATAGTGGGGAAGAGATAACAATGGAGGCTAGACCTCTACCGAAGTGCTTTGTTTTATAGTTTTGGCTTGGGAACCATATAAGCATTTTATGTCATTAAAAACAAAATTAATTTAAAAAGAAAACAACAAATCTATCTAGAAAACTGGGGACAAACAGAAACTAATAAACTTAATTCTGTATCACAGAGAACTATGCGAAGAATAAATTTTTAGAGATTTTATTTTATTTAAAAACATTTTTTTGCTTAATGTTTATTTATTTATTTTTGAAGGAGAGAGCCAGCACAAGTGGGCAAGAGGCAGAGAGAGAGAGGGAGACACAGAATCCGAAGCGGGCTCTGGGCTCTGAGCTGTTAGCACAGAGCCTGACGTGGAGCTCGAACCCACAAAGTGTGAGATCATGACCTGAGCAAAAGTCAGAAGCTCAACTGATTGAGCCACCCAGTGCCCCATATTTTTGGTGATTTTAAAACACAATGTTTTAAGATGTGTTTAAACTTTACAGCACTAGTGAAATATAAAGATAAAACACACGGAATTTTTTTAAACTGCCCTCAGTGGTATTGTAGCAGGTAATGTTGGCATTGTTACTTTATTATTAACAGATACATAGGTAAATAGATGGGATAAAGCAAGTAAGTAATTATGTTAACATTAGGAAGCAGGATATTCACAGCAAGATAAAAAGCTAAAATATAAAATCAAAGAAGTTAAGTAAAAGTCCTATATTGGTTAACTTGGAGATATATATGCTTATGTATTTATTTTGTTTCTGTCTGAAAATACATGTTTTCTAGGTTTGCACACTGAAAAGCCCCAGAAGCAAGGACCACACAGTCACAATGACTATTCTATGGACATCTAAATATCATTTTTCCACTAAAAAAGACAAACAAACCAATAAAGAAGGCTCTTTAGAGAAATGACAGATTGTGGGTCGGGGCAGGAATTGTACAAGATGAGCCTGGGACATCTTGTCAGAACAAATAAGAGAAAGCTATTCGAGCATATTATGATCATGTCAAAATTATACAGGAGCCAACCCGAAGGGCTCCCACTGGCCAAAGATGGGGCAAAAGAATAATGATCATAGTGCAGTGTAACACTTAATAATACGCACAAACAAAACCAAACAAGCATAAAAGCAAAAACACAAAACCTTTTTAACACCCTTGGAGGCAGCTAGGGTATCAAATCATTGTTTTGAAAATTGATAAAAGAAAGGGCTCAGTTGTTTCTCATGCAATTTTCTGTATACATTGTATTTCAGAATACCTAATAGTTTATATCAGAGAATTTCTTATTTATAGAAAAACCATTGCTATTAAAGGCAGAAGGAATGCAAATATTACCAGTTTATAAGCCCTAATGATATAACAGGTTAATAATCACAAATCACAAATAATCATCAAGCAAAAGGTTGATTGGGGACTTGACAATGGATGGACCATTTTTTTTTTTTTTAAGAGAAAGTGTGTGTGTGAGAGAGAGAGAGAGAGCGAGCAGTGGAGGGGCAGAGGGAGAGGAGAGAATCCTAAACAGGCTCCAAGCCCAGAGCAGATCTCCTGTGACATCAGGACCTGAGCCAAAATCAAGAGTAGGAGGCTTAATGGACAGAGCCACCCAGGTGCCCTGTGGATGGACCATTCTTAATTGTGGACAGGAAGGGGACAAATGGAGGCATGTGCCTCTTGAAGTAAAACAATAATGAACATCTCCATGGATGAAGTTTTCTTGACCAAAAAACCAAAAACCAAAAAACAAAAAAACCCAACTGATTAATAAAATAAAGCCTCTATTTCGAATTCCAGGCTTTAGGAAATATAGAGGATAGAGAAACGGATTAAGCGCCATTATAAGAATCCAGTTAGCTAAATACAAAATGGAAAAATTCTATAGACAAGGACCCAGTTTCTTCAATAAATAGCATTTAAAAAAAATAAGAGAAGAAAGTTATAGGTTGAAAAGTACCTTATTGAGATTTATCAACCAATTGGATCTTGGTTACTAATTTGTACCAAAAACTCAAAAGGCATTTTCAGACAATTGGGAAGACAATTGAATGTGGGCTGGTTATTAGTTGTTATTAAGAAATAATTGCAAATTTTGTTGAGTATGTTAAGGATACAGTGATATATTGTAGATAGTTCTTTTCTGAGGTATATATTTATATATTTGTGAGTATTTATGGGTAAAATGACAGGTTTTCTAGAATTTGCTTTAAAATACCTTAGCGGGGGGCGCCTGGGTGGCTCCATCAGTTAAGCATCCGACTTTGGCTCAGGTCGTGATCTCATAGTTCGTGAGTTCGAGCCCCGCGTCAGGCTCTGGGCTGATGGCTCAGAGCCTGGAGCCTGCTTCGGATTCTGTGTCTCCCTCTCCCTCTGCCTCTCCCCTGCTTGTGCTCTGTCTCTGTCTCTGTCTCTGTCTCTCTCTCTCTCTCTCTCTCTCAAAAATAAACTTAAAAAAAATAAAAAAAATTAAAAAAAATACCTTAGGAAAAAAAGATGAAATTGGGACAGCAGAAAGTTGATAACTATTGGAGATGATTTCTTGATAAATACATTCATTAGATGATTTTCTTTACTTTTTTTTAATATTTGAAATTTTTCCTAAAAAGTTAAAATACATAATACTCAGCATGATCAATTTGCATATGGTTTGAAGAAATTCGTAATTTTTTTAGACAAAAAACAGTGGGTCATTAGCAATATAATACCTTTTAATTTCCTTGGACCCTTGTATATAGCAAAACTTTTTTGATTAAGGAACTAAAATATATTAATTAAGGAATAATTATCATACAATTATTAATATCAATGAGAAGGAAACAAGTCACACTGAGCATTTTTTAGAAGCTAATTTTAACTTTAGCTTTTATCATTTAATGGAGTTGTTTACTGAATTAGACAAATTCAGTAAAAAAGAGTGGCATGATCAATGATGTTTACTCCAGGTGTAGGATGGTTGTGGCACTAGTAATGTGTTTTTGCCTACCCTGGCCTGTAGCCCTTCTCTGCTGCCAGGTACCTTCAACACTCTCATGATGGAACTTGTGATCTGTGACTATATGTCAGGAGTCTGGAATTGCAAAGATGAATGAGGTTCTAGATACTAAGGATTTATAATGCCATCGCTAACGCTGTCTTGTTTATAGTTTTGGGCAGATTACTTCTCCATTAAACACCATACATTTGAGAGAGCTTTTTTTCTGGTAGTGATGTCAACTGACACCTCATCTCTGTTTTTTTTTTTTTTTTATCCCACCTATGTAAAATGCCAATGAGATCCATGCATACAGCTTATTGACATGGGGGAAGAATGAAACTAAATGGAAATATAATAGGACTCACAGAGGCCATTTTGGACTTTGTATGATTGAGCCTTAATCTAATTTAAACCAAATGTCCATACGCACTCATGAGTTAATCATTTGAAGTACCCAAATAATGTGACATAATACAGAGTTTAAGAACTCTCAAAGGATGAATAAAAATAAACACTAAAAAACCCACTAGAGATTATTTGAGAAAGGGACAGTTTTGTTGCACAGTCTCTCAGTTCTTCCCAAATCATAGTCTTAATGTATATAGGTTGTTGGGAAGGTTGATGACTTCAATTTATAGAAAAATAATCAGTTTCATTGACATAAAATACATCAAATTTTAGGGAATGAAGTGTGATAATAGGTGAATTAAGATAGAATTTAGAAGCAAGACCATTTTATTTTTAATTCCAACCCAGTTGTGTATCTGATTTATAGATACTTGGTTGACTTGCAATTTAGGATGTTTTGATTGTTAACAAAATGTGATCACCAATTATATAACTTATAATTGCCTCTAGGATGTGTCATGTTCATTGTTTTTAAAGTGCTTTTATTTTTTGAGCATATTGTAGAAATGACGTATCTTTAATATTAACTGTATCAAAATGAAATGATGAATGAAACCTGACATGGAGGTGGTTTTAGATGGGTGACTCTCACAGCCCGTTTAATTTTGTTAGGTTGAGGTATCCCTGTTTTAAGTAAAGTTTTTTTCACTGCAATGTGTAAAAGGACATATGCATCATTTTCTGCCCTTTTATCTTATTTTGGGTATACATAAGTGGAATTTCTCAAAGTAGTTGGGGTATAATCTACACATTTCTTACCTTCTACAGAGCATAGGAAAACAATTGAATTTCAGTCTTCTCTAAATTACAGCTACTTCTTGGATTTTAAATAATTAAAAGGTGTAGAAAGCAATTCTTTATCATTTTTCCTTTACTTTTGAACTACTACGAATGTTAGCTCATTATTGATTATCTAAATTAGCCCCACAGGATACTATCTTCATATTATACCTTATGTTTCTAACTAATGTATAGGTTACATATCAGACATTTCAAGGAGAGCTTGTAGAGTTGACTGCCAATAGCTAACATTACTTTGTTCTAGAGTGTGATTATTGTAGGCCTAATCCTAGAAGACCAAATGATGACATAGTAGACAAAAGATGGAAACCAACATTTTTGAGTACTCAGTGCCAGGAGATCTGCAAAATTATCTATGTCCTATAATCTTTATGATAACCCTTTGAAAAGGATACTAATACCCTTTCTACTTCACATGAATAGACATGAGGACCTGAGAGATAAAGTAACTTGTTAAAGTTTATACACTTCACAAAAAGTCCGTCTTTCTCAGTAGAGTTTTCTAAATGAGGGGCACCTGGGTGGCTCAGTCAGTTAAACATCCCACTTCTGCTCAAGTCATGATCATGGTTCGTGGATTTGAGCCCTGCATCGGGCTCTGTGCTGACAGCTGGAGCCTGGAGCCTACTTCAGATTCTGTGTCTCCCTGTCTGCTCATGCTCTCTCTCTTTCAAAAATAAATAAACATTAATAAAAAATTTAATATTTTCTAAATGAAACACTATTAGATGGATCCTTCACAGACCTTGTATGTAATATACTTTGTGAAGTCTGTACTCAGAGATGTTAGACTTGGTTGGTAGATATTTTTCGTAGACATTGGTATGAGTTTTCATCATTCCCCAATTTTGCTCTGGAGGGGGTTTTTTATTTTGATTTTACTTTTTAACTTGTTTTATTTTTTATTTTTTTAAAATTTACATCCAAATTAGTTAGCATATAGTGCAACAATGATTTCAGGAGTAGATTCCTTAGTGCCCCTTACCCATTTAAGCCCATCCCCCTCCCACAACCCCTCCCATAACCCTCAGTTCTCCATATTTATGAGTCTCTTCTGTTTTGTCCCTCTTGCTGTTTTTATATTATTTTTGTTTCCCTTCCCTTATGTTCATCTGTTTTATCTCTTAAAGTCCTCATGAGTGAAGTCATATGATTTTTGTCTTTCTCTGACTAATTTCACTTAGTGTAATACCCTCCAGTTCCATCCACATAGCTGCAAATGGCAAGATTTCATTCTTTTTGATTGCCGAGTAATACTCCATTGTATGTATATGTGTGTGTGTGTGTGTGTGTGTGTGTGTGTGTGTGTGTGTGTATATATTTTTATATGCCATATCTTCTTTACCCATTCATCCGTTGATGGACATTTGGGCTCTTTCCATAATTTGGCTATTGTCGATAGCACTGCTATAAACATTGGGGTTCATGTGTCCCTTTGAAACAGCACACCTGTACCCCTTGGATAAATGACTAGTAGTGCAATTGCTGGGTCATAGGGTAGTTTGATTTTTATTTTTTTGAGGAACCTCCATACTGTGTTCCAGAGTGGCTGCACCAGATTGCATTCCCATAATTTTGATTTTAAACACACAGACTTAAGTACTTCTTCATCATTCTCCTGGTTCATCACGTTCTTAAGAATTCATATTATATACTAGTTAAATTTTTTCAAGTCCTGAACATAGTTTTCTAAGTAGTATAAAATATGAAGAGTGACATATTGACCATATTGGCTGTATTTTTCTCATTCTCCATCCCAGAAGGAACACACTGTTTCAGTTCATCCTTGCTATTATCTTGTAGGGGGTAACTACTATTTTATCTAATGAGAACAAAATAATGAACTAGCAGCTAGGAGTGTCTCTTGTAATGACTATCTCCCTTATCAATACCTGACTCCTCCAAAGTCTAGGGCATGTTAATACACTTCACTGAATAATTTTTGAGTCAGGTAAGCACTACTCTACACCAAATGGTTCTTCAAGCTGCTTGGAAAAGGCAGAAAGAGGTCATGTGATTTCCAGTGACTGCTTCATAAATAGTATGGTACCCTAGATTGATATTTTAAATTTTAGACTGCTTAAATATATGAAATTCATTTATAAAATTTACAGTGGTCTATTAAGGGGAAAAAGAATAACACTTCCACTTTGAAGGGATTAATGCCTTCTCAGAAATAGAAGTGTCTGATGTTTATTTTAGTTTCATTTGAATACCCTTCACTGGAGTTAGATTATAAAAGAATTTTCCTAGGATCTAGAAATATAGTTAAGGTGAGTTCTAAATACCCAATTCAGTGTTTTGGTTATCATGGTCTGATTACTCACGAACCTACTGAGTCATCAGTAGGTTACGCTGATGATACACTGGTAATTTTTATGGTTTGAAAAATTATTTCTATGCTATAAATGCAAACCATGACAATTACTTTATGCTTGAGTTTTTCTGGAACCTTGAGGCTAATTAATTTCACCATGCTTCTCAACTCTGTCATCCTTGGTTGCCACTCACAAAGTATCTATTTTCTCACATACTTTACACTTTGCACTGCCTTGTCCTTCCCTTCCTCTTGGTCTATCCTTTTGTTACTGATTTCTTTCCCAACTCTTTATACTGGGACCTGTGGAACTCTTTCCTAGTAAACACATTTGTTGATCTTTTTTACACATTTAACTCAGAAAATCACTTCTGGTCTTCTAGATCCTTCTAAGATCAGGCCTACAAAGAATCACATAGCCTAATAACTGATACCTTACCTTGATTACCTCTGTTTCTAGTGAATACTAAATATTGAATTTTAAGTTTTTGTTTTTTATTAAATTTTTTAAAATGTTTATTCGTTTTTGAGAGGCAGAGAGAGACAGAGCATGAGTGGGGAAGTGGGGGAGAGAGAGGGAGACACAGAATCCGAAGTAGGCTCCAGGCTCCGAGCTGTCAGCACAGAGCCCGACGTGGGGCTCCAACTTCTGAACTGTGAGATCATGACTTGAGCCAGTCAGACGCTCAACCGACGGAGCCACCCAGGCGCCCCCTGAATTTTAAGTTTTTTAAACCTTATATTAATAAGCTAATTTCTCTAATTGAAAAGCTCTGTGGGAAGACCAGTTTTGGTGTGTACCAAACTTATTTTATCTCTTCCTAAACTCTCCTGTTCTACTTGCACCACATAGCAAAATAATTTCAGAACAATTGCTCTTCCATGAGGCTGCCCTTTGCTGCCGCTGTGTTTGCCGACGCTGTTTCCCTGCATTAGAATATAATTCTCTGCCTTTCCCTACCTTTTAAATCTTAACATTATTTAAGATTCAGTAGGGCGCCTGGGTGGCTCAGTCGGTTAAGCGTCTGACTTCAGCTCAGGTCATGATCTCACGGTCCGTGAGTTCGAGCCCCACGTCGGGCTCTGTGCTGACAGCTCAGAGCCTGGAGCCTGTTTCAGGTTCTGTGTTTCCCTCTCTCTCTGCCCCTTCCCCGCTCATGCTCTGTCTCTCTCTGTCTCAAAAATAAATAAAAACGTTAAAAAAAAGATTAAAAAAAAAAGATTCAGTAAAAATTTCACCTTCTTCAAGCTACCTAGACACAACTAATTTGAACCAGGCATTCTTCCCGTGGTACTTTGATTATACCCTGTACTCTTCTACACGGTGTGTCTCGTATTTTATTTGCTATGGGTCTGTATTTATTTTCCACTTGGTTGCAAGATTTTTAGGATCAGGGACTTTAGTTAAGTCATCTTTGAACCCTTGAGATGATAGTTCTGAGCTGGAATCGCAGCAGCTGTCTTAGACAGGAATATCTTGCTGGCTGGGGACAGAAAAGCACTGAAAATCAGCATTCAACAAGAAGGTTATTGTAAGGACAGCTGGTGAAATCACACAGAAATATAAATACAGGCACCAGAGTATGTACAAGACTCTTGGGAAATGGAACTGGGAAAACATTAGAAATGAAGGATTTTGTTTTTATCTCTTTCTCTCTGTCCCTCAGGGGATGCATGGCCTCTCTCATTTCCGTCTCATGTTTTCTCTGTCAAACCAGCTTCCTCTAAATCTGATGGCACAATGCCTCCACTGTTCTAGCCCGGACCATACACAACTTGAATCTCTCAGCTTTTATCACTAGATGGCAATTTTTTCTGTAGTCTCTTAGTTCAAATTTCCAAGAGGGGTTTCTTAGTAATTCCTATTTTTGAAAAGTGTTTATTTATTTATTTTTGAGAGAGAGCAAGAGAGAGAGAAAGAGAGAGAGAGAGAGAAGAGAGAGAGAGAGAGAGAGGACAAACAGGGGATGGTCAGAGAGAGAGAGGGAGAGAATCCCAAGCAGGCTCTGCACTGTCAGTGCAGAGCCCAACATGGGGCTCGAACCCAAGAACCATGAGATCATGACCTGAGATGAAGTTGGGCGCTTAACCGACTGAGCCACCCAGGCGCCCTCGTAATTCCTGTTTTTAAGCCCAGCCATAATTTATTGTAGGTTCCTGGGCAGACTAAGAACTGGGTACTCCTCAGATGGAGGTATTCCCTGGTCTACAGAGCTGTGCAAGCAGAGGAAGACGTGGGAGCACATAAGATACAAAACATGACCATTAGTGTTATAGGGCCTGTTGGAAGACCTGGTTCTGCCAGAGATCTTCTTAGCATGATGGATCTTCTACAGATAGTTATTGAATTGCTCTAAATTGAACAAAATTTGGTTAAACTCGTACCACAAAAATTATTTTTTCTTCTTTAAGAGTATGCTTAGGATAAATACTTCATTAAGTACTTACCCATTCAAAGTTAATTACACTGTTTAGTCATTTTCTATTTATAAAATCAATTTGTTCATACACAGTTTTGTGATTGCATGCTAAATACATCTATATTTGCAAATGACAGTTCTTTAAAATGGTGCATAATTTCACACTTTGAGTTCTAGATTTTAAAAGTGTAATAATTTTGGTCCTGAATTTCTTTCTGAAGATCACTGTCAGATTGGAAAATATGAACATGGAAGAAAGTCTTTCTATTAGTTCACATTATCTGCGTGTTTTTTTTCTTTATTGCTTTCTACCAAAATTTAGAAAAGTACTGTGGAATTTCCAAATTTAGAGACACTTTGCTGTTGGAACAGGAGAAATAAATAAAAAAATAATGATACTTATATTTACAAAGTTGTGACGGTTGAGTGAGATAATGTTTGCCTAGAACATAGAAGGTATTCAATAAATGACATTATTTTCAAACACATACCTATCACATTGGTTTCCCTAAACTACCACTTTCTTCATTTTGCTCTCTGGAGGCCTTCTTTCTTTTCACATATTTTAAACTGTTCCCTTACTAAATTTCCAATATGTTGTACCATCCTCTTTAGGAAATCCTTTTATTCCAGTCTACTTCTGTGCCTTTGCTGTTTATTTTCTTCTCCTCTTGGAATGCCCTGCATTCTTCTTTTAACTTTGATAAATTCTGTACTTGTTCAAGGGCCAGTTCAAATAATTCCATTTTTAGGAGAGCTAGCCCAGCACAATGGAGCAAGACTAGATTCTAATGTCAGAACACTTGGGTCTGACCTATAGGTTCTCACCTATAGGTTATATGACCTTGAACAGGCTGTATAGTTTTATTCTATTCATCTGCGAAATGGGGATAAGAATATTGCAACTATAAAATCTTTCACGTATATCTTAGCCCACAGGGATATTTTTCTTTCTGATTTTTCTTCTTAGACCGTGAATGTAATGGTGTGGTATCTCATGTTTTTCTTTTCTTGTCTTTATGTTGGCCCTGTTTCATATGAAAACTATGGTTTTATATTTTGAAGGAACATATTAAGATAAAAATGTTCTGCATTTTTAGAATACTAGATTTTAACAGTTGGAGTTAGCAGCAACCAGACAACTGTCATTTAGTAGTGAGGCCTGATTAAATTGCAGGACTTCGGGAACTGTACCTTTTCTGTGATCAAGTATCCTCAAGGTAGTCTTGACCTCTCCAGAGAGGCAGTCTTGTGAGTCATGGCAAGTCCACCTTGGATAACTGCCATGGTCTTCTCTGAGTTTAGTTTGATGAAAGCACTGGGAGGAAAGAGACCAAAAGGGGCCTTTGCTCCCACTGTTGGAGCATGAATTATTTGCCTGGATAATTAGGGTCTAAGTGCTGTCATTATAGAGATTAAAGGCTGCTGTAACACTTGCTGAAGTTTCCTCCTCGTTTAGGTGCCAGCTGCCTCCAAGAGCAGTGAAGCAAGCTGCTGAAGATAATGGTGCTGCAGGCTCTAAGTGGCTTCCAAGTGAGGGTAGGATACAACTGCTTGATTTAAGTAACAGCAACAGAAACAAAGACCATTTAGGCTGCAGGGAACATCACAAATGTGTATGCATTATTGTGGGTATAAAATCTTGATATTTATCACAACATTGTTGTTCTGTTGCAGTTAATAGTTCTTTCATAGGAATAAAGAGTTTTTTCTTTTTTTTTCCTTTTTCTTATAGGTCGCTGAGTAGAATAGTGATTGGCTTATATCCCATTTCCTTAAAGAGATTCTAGCTTCTTGTATGTGTCCTAATAAAAAAATTTATCGCCATCCAGTTACTTCTTTATGTTGCAGCCAGGTGTCCTAGAGGTGTGACTAAACATCTACTCCATTACCTGCCTCTGCTGACCTCCCTTTTTGGCCTCCATTTATGAAAGGCAAAAAGCTACCATGACTAAGGGTCATGGAGTCAGCTGTCAGCCCCACCACTTACTAGGTGTGACCTTGAGCCTGCTCTATAGCCTCTCTGCATCTCAGTGTTCTACTCTGTAACCATCAGAGGATTCCTAGGAGAATTAAATGAGTGAATACTTAGAAAAATACCTCCCAGATTATACTCTATTATAGTTGCTTTTAATGTTCTTATTATTGAGTACATATGGCAGCTGGCTTTTAATCTATATAAGAACTCTCCAGGAAGTAGAATTATCACAATTAAACAGACATGGAAATACTGGTTTAGCAACGTTGGAACACGGATGCCAAGACATAGCTAGTAAATAAGCGGTGGAGCCAGAATTCAGTGCTTGCCCGACTCTGAAATCTGCTGTTTACAACCATTGTGCTTTATGGCCTAGGGTCTCTTTACAAAAATTTCTTCACTAGGTACTATATGTTAGTCCTCTTTAACATTAATTTGTGCCATTTATGACACTCTCCCCAACTAACATGTAAGAAGTCCATACCTTCTGACTTCCACTGAATGCGTGCAGTAATGCTGAGCTTGAAATCAGCATTTGCTAATTCCTGCTGATGTACCTAAAGTATTAATTCCAGAGAAGCCCCTTCACAGCGTCATACATCCTTTATGGATTCCACCTCTGTGCTCTCTGAGATCACGGTTGATGAGTAAAGGGGGAGAAGAACTGGCTCAGCAGTCAGGCTGGGGCTTCCCTTGACTGTCCTCTCTTTGTGGCTCCTCTTCCAGGTGTTTAATTGGAGGAGCTTCATTCATTTCTCCATCCAGCTTGTGCTAACAGGTGGAGAGAAGGTAGACCAGGGTACGAAACTGTTCATACTTTACGTTTAGTTGACTGAGTATATCATCTGCTTACATGTCAGTATATCCAAATTTTGGACTTCAGTACGTACAAGGAGTGGAGGTCCAACTGCTACTGTGTTTAGAGCCAAAGACCCAGTATGTGGTACAAGCCCCTCTGAACACCTTCCAAGCTGTAGCAGAAGTTCCACTATGTGCCCCTGAACTTTCAAGTAGTTGGGTGGTCTTGATTGCTGCTGTAGCTTTGGAGTTACCATCATATTTAACCTAGCGTAGGCCCCCCAGCACAGTGAAACCATTTGAAATGACAATGAGGCAGTCACTTTAATGCTATAGTTTTTATTTTCTCATTGTGAAAGTTTGTCTTTGTAACATACGGATTGTTTCCTTAATATCTTTTGAATGATTCCCTGTGAGCTGACCCCAAATTTTAAACTCTAGTGAATTAAAAATTATCTAAAGATATTTCTAAACACTGAAGAGAGGGAAAAAATTTAGAAGAATCATTTCATAAAAATTATGACAAATGTTTTGGGCCAGAGAAAATATTTGGACTTTAAATATATGGTAACTAGAAAATAAATCTTTTCTTTTTTTGCTTTAATCTATGAACACATTGGAAAGTAAAATTAGTTTCAGAGCTTTTGAGTTTAAAATTTAAAAGCCTTACATTTCCTGTGCTCAAATTATAACAAAATTTTGTATTAAGTAATAGGGTTTTTAAATAGCTAGTAAACAGAAGTCTGAATTAAAAGGAAAAAAAAAGAAAATGATGGATTTTGGTTAAAAGATAAATTCCTGGGACATCACCCTTAAAAAAATTTTTTTTAAGTGTTTATTTTTGAGAGAAACAGAGACAGAGTGTGAGCAGGGGTGGGGCAGAGAGAGAGGGAGACACAGATTCTGAAGCAGGCTCCAGGCTCTGAGCTGTCATCACAGAGCCTGAAGTGGGGCTCGAACTCACGAACCATGAGATCATGACCTGAGCGGAGTCAGACATTTAACTGACTGAGCCATTCAGGCACCCCAGTCCTTTTGATTCTGTGATTCTGGTGTAATGAATACCTAAGATGATTCTGATATGGGTAGCCTGCTGCTTAATCTTTGAGAAAATTGGGTTGAGAGCATATTGTGTACTTTAAAGTTACTCAGTGATATCTGCCTCATTTTGTATTAATTGATTACAGTGATACAGATTATGATCTCAATTATAACATAATGATAGATGATAATAATTAGTCCTTCAACAAATGTTTACTGAGCACCTACTATTTTCTAGGCACTGTTGTAGATGTTGGGAATACAGCAGTGAAGAAAATGACAATCCTTGACCTGAAGGAGTTTACATCCCGGATAGGAGTGACAGAAAATAAAGAAACAAATCAATATATGTCAGAGGCTGACCAGTGTTATAAAGCAAAATAAAGCAAAGTAAAGATAATGGGAGCAGGTCATTGCTTTATGATATGAGGGGAGTAGGAAAGGAAATGATGTTTGTTGAGTACAGTATATCAGGTGTTTTGTTTATTTTCTCTTGTTAATCCTCAGAATCCAGAAAGTTAGCGTGTATTATTTTTATTTTGTAGATGCCAGCACTAAGACCCATGAAGGTGAAGTGATTTGCCCAAGGTCTGAGAGACAGCAGATATTTAAGTCAGACTCAAACCCAGGTCTTGTTGACTCTGCTCTGCCACACTGTTCTTGTTGTCTCCCTGACCCGATCATCTAATGAGGGAGTGTTTTTATTAGCACCGTTCAGTATACAAAGTGTATTTCCATATATACTATTGTTTAACGTTCATAATAATCCAAATAAAATAGTGTTATTATCAGACTGATTTTAAAGAGGAGAAAACCAAGACTCACAGAGATGAAATGATCTCCCCAGATTAGAAAGTGTATGTTCACAGGTCTTTGACTCTGAAGCCTTTGCCCTTTCTATAAGCTAAAGGCCAAAGTAGGAGGGATATTAGGGGTACCTGGGGTGGCTCAGTCGGTTGAGTGTCTGACTCTTCATTTTAGCTCAGCTCGTGAAACCAGGGTTGTGGTATTGAGCCCTGCGTCAGGCTCTGTGCTGAGCATGGAGACTACCTAAGATTCTCTCTCTCTCTTCCTCTGCCCCTCTCCTCTGCTCGCACACTCTTTTTCTCTCTGAAAAAATAAATAAATAAAAAATTAAAAAAAGTTACATTATTGTGTGCTTAGGAGTGTGACCTCTTGAGCTGAAGGGCTGGCATTTGAATCCCAGTTTCACCCTCTAGTAGTAGTTGACCTTGGGATTTTAAGTACTCTGAACCTCAGTTTTCTTTTCTGTAAAATGGGTATAATAACAGTATTTAATTTATTATGAGGATGAAATGAGCCAACACATCTAAAGCACTTAGGACAGTGCCTAGCATAGGGTGCTGCTGTGTGAAAATTAGCTCTTAATATAATGTTGGGGAGACAAAAGTCTCCTGTAAGTAAAAGTCATATGGGCTACTCTTTTACGTAAGTGTTAAATGATGTGATTTTGACAATAATTACAGAAGTTCAGAAAATAGATGTGACCTACACATTGGCCTTCTGGATTCCCAGGAGTGTGTGGGAGTTTTTGAAGCCCCCTATGGACATCTCTTTACCCTGATTTTCTAAGTTTTCAGTTAATCTATCATTTGCTCCAACTCTAGTCCACCACCTCAGGCAACCTGTGATGTTAAATAATTGCCTCTGATTATTTCTGACTATCTTTGGGGGAAAATGCTGTTCACATAGAGCTAGCTCTGAGTCAGGTCAGTAAAGCTTGTGAGTGAGGTCTTCTGGAGAACCACAAGGTCGGTCAAATAACATCGTTCTCAGGGAATGGGGCTTTGGAAGAGCCACAACCCGTTCTGCTCTGTCCACTGGTTCCTGTGCTGTTGTGTTTTTGTTTTCGTTTTTTACCATGATTGTGTGCTGTTGGTTTTTAAGTCCACCGCACAGCTGGGGTTAGGGAGAGGAGAATATGGCAAATTAAAATGCCACAAAACTTGTTCTTACTGAGATTCAACATTTTTTTTTCCTGAGTAAACAGTCCTTGGATTGCTGTGAACAGTTAATTTTCAGAGTTCTGAAAAAGCTGATTCTGATAAATTTTTTTAGTGTTTTTAGTGCTTTGATGGAGAAGAGGGATTTTGGAGGCTCTTATTCCACCAGTTTCCATCACTGATAATATTTAAATAGCATAATTACAATAATGATTTGGGAGTAAACAGTAATATTTGGGTAACCATGGGATATAAATGAGCGGGGAGATGTGTCCAGGTTTATGTGAAAGAACTATGGACTTGAGCACTCAGCACACCATGGGCAGACCAGTGCGTTTTCGAGGGGGATTGGATTGTTTTCTGTGTGTGTGTGTGTGTAGTTAAATTAATGTGTCAAGAAAACTTAGGAAAATGAAAATGTTTTACTGAAGATCCACTTTCTAAGCACAAATCTTTTCTGACTTTCTTGAATCATTCTTAGGTTTGAGATCAGTCTGGCACATTCTAATAGCTTTTCAAGGAGTCCTAGTATTTTGGAATCTGTATGTTTCGAGTAGAGAAGCAGTTGAATGCCAGGCCTCACATTCAATCTGTAACAGAGGCTGAGCCCGGAAAGGTCAGGAATACTGAAAACACCTGGGAATGCTTTTGTTCTCAAGTCAATAGCTTCTAACATTCATTGTTGAGTCTCTCCTTCCTTTCTCTTATTGCACAGGCTTGAGTATTTCTGGTTGAGCCACAGAGTAAAATTCAGTCGTCTACTTGTTACTCAGTGCTTCCATTGTTACTATGCCTTTAATGGAGTAGAAATCACATAGTGCATCTTCTGTGTAGTTATAATAGTGATCAGGTCATGGTCAGACGCTTTATTCAATTCTAAGGGAATTGTCTGTATTTCAACTTGATATGAAATATATCATGGAGCACAATGTAAAATACATTATCGGATGTTATCAACCACGAGTCCCACACACTTGCTTGTCATTCAAAGATATATTTCCCGTCCTTCAACTTTATTGATATCTATTTTCCATGTCATAAAATTTACCCATTTCAAGTGTGTAATTCAGTGATCTTGAGTAACTTTACTGAGTGGTGGAACTATCATGATAAATCAATTTTAGGATTTCATCTTCCCAGTAGGATCTCTCATGTCCATTTACGTGTCCCCTTTTGCACAGTCTGCCTCAGGCAACCACTAATGTACTTTCTGTTTTTATAAATTCACCCTTTCTGGACATTTCATATATATGTAACAATACCATATGTGTTCTTTTATGCCTGCCTTCTTTCACTTTGCATGATATTTTCTAAGTTCATCTGTGATATAGTTACTTACCTTGATGGAATCTTTATCTGTATGAGTAATGTGAGTTAAAAACTTACCATAGGCTTTTATCAAGTTAGGAGTTAAGGGTATTGTTATTGGTGAGAACTGTAGTTTTACAAAATTACATTATATATTAGCATTGGTGATTTTGTGACAAATGTCTTTGTTTTAAAAGCATAAACACTGTTGTTTGTTTTTGCTTGATGGGTGGTAATTGTTCAAGTCAGAGTATACTTTCTCATTTCAGGAAATCTTTTCTAGGTTATAAGCTTAGAAGTATTATCAAGGACAGCAGGCAGGGCCCGTGTTGATAGAACAGATTGCATTAGAATGTGAAATGGAACAGCTTATTTCTTCTAGTTTCAGCAGGGAGGTAGCCTCATGACTTTCCAGCCAACTGTGCTGTGGCCCATGCCACGGACTGTGAGATCATGAAGTCATCACCAATCACCAGGGCCAGAGGGAAATGGGGATTTTAGGTTAGGTAGATAAGAAAAAAAGGTATGAAGAATAGAGGCTGAGCTGCCCTGCTCTAGAGGGCATCTGGAGAGATCTGATTACCGTCCTTACGGTGATATTGCCGTTTATTCTAAGTTGTAAAGTTAAACCTATTTATACGTTGTGGTATTTGGTAACACTTAAAAATTTTTAATAGCTCTCAATAGTAGAAAAAAAAAGAATTAAAATGATAAACTAGTAAATTTCTGATTCTCAAGGGTAACTCATGCAGAATGTTTATGAACATTTACCAACCCAAAAGGTGTGATGGTGGTGGGGGGACACACTTGCAGAATCATATAACGGACCAGTGAAAACCCAAAGGCATAGGACTGAAGCATCTCCTGCAAATATTAAGTTCCTTGAAGAACATTATGCCTGAAGACCATAATTTAACATGGGAGTCTGCAGAATTTGCCTTTATGTATCACTCTGGGAAGTATGACATTTTATTTGTATCAAATGGCCAGGCTTTTAAATTAATTTTGCTCCTTTTTGACTCACTTGTACTGTATACCTGTGAAACAATACCGTTTAATGTGTCAGCTCCGCCAGTGGAACTTTGTAGTCAGTTATATATCCTGCCATTAGATACTTGAAAAAACTATTTTATTCCTGTAATGGTTTGCTATTTCCATCCAATTCGTAGAAGTCAAAGTAAAACTTTGGAAGTTTTTTTTTTCTGTCAAAAGCTGAAACAGCTGATATTATGAATACAATCATACATTCAGTAAAAAACTCCTCAGTGTTGTTAGTAAAATTGCTTGTTTTCATGTCATATGCATATGTATTTTCGTGGAGTACAAGGTCATGGTAAAAATAATGTTCTCATTAGATTAAAACTTGACTCTAGGATTGCTTATGGTACAATATTCTATACCATAGAAGCTTCAGTTCTACAAATTTGTGTGATTTGTAATTATACGAATTTATAAGTATTTTAATATAGAAACAGGACACTACACTTTTTGGTGACATAGCTAAAGTTGAGTTTTAAAAATGTGCTGTAACATGGTGATACATATTTTTTCTTTATGCTGTCCATATCAAATGGATTTTAGGAATCTTTAAGCCTTTGGAGAATTTCTTTGTAAATCAACTTAAGTTTAACTGCAGTGATACAGAAATTTACTCTAAGCAAGTTCTAAGTTCTGACTGCATTTTTGTCAAAGTAAGTTGAAGGTTTTAATCAAAGTAGTTAATGAATGTAGTTCCCCAAATGTCAGTATTTGAAACTTTTAGCAAATTACAATTATTGCAAAACCTTAAGACAGAACTTTTTCCAGTGACAGAACTGAGCAAATTAACTTATGATCTCAGATGGAGTATAAGATTTAAATTTGAAATTCTATAATTGCATATTGAAATATCTTGACTTATGAGGAGAATCTTTTGATGGAGCTTCTATTTTTAATTAGATAAATCTATATTTTATGCCAGAATGGAATGAAACTGAGAACTATGGTTTTGCAGCATCCAAGTCTAGCACAGCATTAAAAAAATTGTAAAAAGAGATGACTTCTTCCATTAGATTTGTTTGGCAAAAATATTTGTAAAGAAAAGCACTTTTAATGGAAGCAAAAAAGGCAATACCCATGAAAATATTGGGGTTGAAATATTGATATATTTCAGCATAAAACTATTGCTAATATCCCCTAGTTAGTAGAAATTGCTCTTTTTCAGCATCTCAGCATGTATACATAGTTTTTATTTTAAAATATAGTCTGCAAGGGGTGTCTGGGTGGCTCAGTTGGTTAGGCGTTTGACTCTTGGTTTTGGCTCAGGTCATGATCCCGGGGTTGTGGGATCAAGCCCTGCGTTGGGCTCTGTGCTGTTCATGGAGGCTGCTTAAGATATTCCCCCTCTCTCTCTCTCTCTCTCTCTCTCTCTCTCTGTCTCTCTCTCCCCCTTTGCCCCTCTCCCCTGCTTGTGCTCTCTCTCTAAAATAAAAAAAAAGTTAAAATATTATTGTCTACAAGAAGTGTCTATTGAGGATCTCAATGTAAAAATGTTGAAGAAAACTGCAGACAGTTTTTTTTGAAAACAATGAAAAAAGAATAAGATTATAAAGGAAAATAAATTCTTCAGAAAAATACCAGGACACAGTATAAGAGAAAATGTTATTTAAAATACTGATTAATGGGGCACCTGGGTGGCTCAGTCGGTTAAGCATCCGACTTCGGCTCAGGTCATGATCTCATGGTCCGTGAATTTGAGCCCCACGTCGGGCTCTGTGCTGACAGCTCAGAGCCTGGAGCCCGTTTTGAATTCTGTGTCTTCCTCTCTCTCTGCCCCTCCCCTGTTCATGCTCTGTCTCTCTCTGTCTCAAAAATAAATAAACGTTAAAAAAAATAAAATACTGATTAAGATGAGAATAACTTAAGCCTGTAGGTTTTGTTATTTGTTAATATTCAGGTACTCAATATGAGTTTCTAAAATTTTATTTAATGTACACAGATATGTTATTTTTATTTTCAAATAAAATTTGGATAGCACAATATAAAGGATCATTTGGGGGTGCATGGGTGGCTTAGTCGGTTAAGCCTCCGACTCTTGACTCAGGTCATGATCTCGTGGTTCGTGAGATCAAGCCCAGTGTTGGGGTCTGTGCTGACACTGTGGAACCTGCTTGGTATTTTCTCTCTCTCTCTCTCTCTCTCTCTCTCTCACTCTCACTCTCTCTCTCTCTCTGCTCCCCTCCCCTTCTTGTGTGCATTCTTTCTCTCTTTCAAAATAAATAAACTTAAAATAAATAAATAAAAAAAAATGACTATTTAAAGTGTTTAGTAGTCCAATAATATTCTGCAAGTAATTAGTTGGTCAATAATATTTCAAAACCTCATGTAATTTTATTTATTTTTAATGTTCATTTCTCTCAAAGGAGTTCCAGCTTGGATGATTGTTGGTATGGCCACTCTGTGTATGGGGATATGATAGCAAATGAACTATATCTTGAGATTCACTGTGAACAACTTGTACTCAGCACCCAAGTGACTTCTACCAGTTCCATGCCTGACCTGGTGCATTTTTCTTACTTCACATTCTTTCTTTTCTCCATCTCCAAGATTCTTCCTATCTCCATCTTTGACTTTTGAGTTTTAGTAGTTCTAATTTCTGTTGTCTCTCTTGACTCAATGGCTAGTTAGAAATAGTCATATGACTTCTTTGTTTGATCTTGGAAAACTTTCTTGACAATTCCTCTCTTACAAGTCCCATTGGCTTGGCCAGGTTTTTAAGAATTCTTTTTGCTTGTGCCTTGGTATCAGCTTTTTTAAGTTCTGTATTGGGCAGTGTTGTTGATCGCCAATCTTTAATTTTCATCATTATTACTCTTATTTATTATCTTTTTTAAAGTTTTATTTATTTATTTGGGGAGTGTAGAGAAAGAGGGAGAGAGAACCCTAAGCAGGCTTCACACTGAGCACAGAACCCAACGCTGGGCTTGAACTCACAAACCTGAGATCATGAACTGAGCTGAAATCAGCAGTCAGAGGCTTAACTGACTGAGCCACCCTGGCACCCCTATTTATTATCTTTCTTATAAAGTATCGTTGACACACATTGTCACATTAGTTTCAGGTATGCAGCTTTACATCATTATCACTTTTTAAAATTGTTTTATTTTTCTCCCCAAGAAAATGTATTCAATATTGCAAAGACTGCCTAGTAACTGGTGAGGTTTAATTCACTTATGTTTTATACTCCCGACTATGTTGAAACAGATAATGTAATATTCAAATTAGCACCTGCTAGCAGGACTTCTCGTTAATAATAATATTAACTGTTTTAAAACTTCTCTCATTTTTTGACCTTTCTAATTCTAGGACAAACTTTTAAAAAATTCTTTCTTTTCTGTTTTTTAAAAAATTTAAATGTTACTTATTTATTTTTGAGGGGGGAGGGGCAGAGAGGGATGGGGACAGAGGATCTGAAGCAGGCTATGTGCTGATAGCAGAGAGCTTACTGTGGGACTTGAACTCATGAACTGTGAGATCATGACCTGAGACGAAATCAAGAGTTGGGCACTTAACCAACTGAGCCACCCAGGTATCCATCCCTAAGGTATATTCTTAATATTACTTTAATCCTTATAAATATGACATGAATATCTCCTAAAAAAGATAATAGATTTTCTACAATCCATATAATGTAAAATACTGCTGATGGCACCACATCACAGGAAATAACTAACAACAATTTTTCACTCAACAAACTGATCAAGGAAAACATTTCTGCACTGCTTGGGTTACCTATACTTTTATATGCTTTCATATACAAGTTATATGGGGTTAGTATACTTTAGATTACGGAGTTATAACTTAAGATAGCTGATAAGTATACTAACATAACTTACCAAAATTTCAGGTTGTGTAAATGTGACTTGGTATGTTTATACCATTTTAGTATCAATGTACCTTGTGGGCCTTGCCATCAGGGAAGTGGTTATCTGCTAATTTGGATTGTGTTTTTTTTATACCAGTAGTATCTATGATGAATTATTCTTCTGTCTTCTAGCTGTTTGTTGACATGCAAATCTGCCAGAAGAGTTGGAAATACCAGTTTTCATTGCTTTGGGCACAGGTTTCTCCCTTGGCTTGAAGTCCTTGAATGCTGCATTCAAAACTATCCTTAAAATTACGACGTTAGCAAACAGCATTGTGTAGCCTGTATGTGCTATACAAACTCAACAAAAATGTTTCAAACTTTCTTGTCCAAAGGTGCTAGCCAATAGAATCATTTTAGGTATTTTACTCACTTAAATAAGATAATATTTGTGTGCTGGCTAATAACTCCTATTGCTTTTTGATCCTTATGTAAAATTCAGTAATAAGCCAGTTGGATGTCTAAGAGAGGAAAAAACAGTTCATTAGATATTGCGTTTGTTTTGGGCTAGTCCAAATAGAAACTTCTTTAAGGAATGCTTTATAAACATTTGTTGTGTCATTTTCAGTTGTTGCTATTTTCAGTTGTTGTCAAGTATATTGTTAATAGGGCCTTAAGAGCTTTTAAACAGCCATTGTTTTGCACGTTCATATATAAGATAATTCTCCATCAAAAGAATTTGAATAGCTTGAATAAATACAATGGAATTTTGTGAGAATGACACTCAAAATCAGTATGGTCGTGTAGACTCTAAAATTGGAGATTTGCTTATCTTTTGTGTGCTCATTTTTGTTGCCTCAGGCCAAAGGAGCACCAAGAAGAAGAACTGGAAAAATAATTATTTTTTAAGTTAAAGAAGCAACTTCCTAGGGCATATAAAAGCTGAATGTTGAGGTTTTATCACAGTTGATTCCAATCAACTAAAGCTGATAAATGACCACAAAATTTGAGCGTCTTCAGTATACCAGACTCCTATTGAACCTAAATGAAGACTTTCTGATGCATGAACAATGAAACTTTTCTCTCCTTTGGCTAAAGATTCCATTTTACTTATAAAGAATCGCATGCGCGCGCGCGCGTGTGTGTGTGTGTGTATAGTGCTATGAGTTTTAGCTCTTGTATAGATTGTTCAGTCACTACCATAATTAGGACACAGAACAATTCCATCACACCCCAAACTTTCCTCCTCCCGTTGCAGTCAAATATTCCTCTCTCCCCAACACTTCTGTTCTATTTATATTTTTATCTTTTCTAGGCTATTATATATATGGAATAATAGTTATGGAGCCTTTCAAGCTAGTTTTTTTTCCACTTAGTGTAATTTGAGATTCATCCATGTTATTGAATTTGCCGTAATTTGTTTCTTTAACTGATGAACTGTGGTCCATTGTATAACTCAGTTTCTTATTCATTCACTTATATTGAAGGATATTTGTGTTTTTCCCCCTTCAGATTGGGAATAAAGTTGCTATAAACATTTACATACAGATTTTTTTATGAAGTAAATTTTTATTTCTTTAAAATAAATACCTAGGAGTACAACTGCTGTGCTGTATGGAAGTTATATGCTTAATTTTTGAACAAACTGCCAAACTTTCCCAAAATATCTGTACCATTTTGCATTCCAATTAACAGCGTAAAAGCATTTCAGTTGCTCTGCATCCTTGTTAGCATTTGGACTGTTAATATTTTGAATTTGAGTTACTCTAATAGGTTACCATGGTATTAAGACTTAATTGTCATTAAGACAAACGACATTGATTATGTTATCATGTGCTTATTTGTCATCTGTATGTCTTCTTTGGTGAAGTGTTGGCTCAAATGTTTTACCTAATTAAAAATGGATGTTACCATTGAGTTTTGAAAGTTTTAAAAAATATATAAATTTGGATACAAGTCCTTTGAGGAATGGGATTTTGTTTTAACAAACTATGTACAGATAGTATGTATTTATTTGATTTTATCCAGAGGACTGATATTCTCTTTCTTTCTTTCTTTCTTTCTTTCTTTCTTTCTTTCTTTCTTTCTTTCTCTTTCTTTCTTTCTTCTTTCTTTCTTTCTTTCTTTCTTTCTCTTTCTTCTTTCTTTCTTTCTTTCTTTCTTTCTTTCTTTCTTTCTTTCTTTTAAAGTTTATTTATTTATTTTGAGAGAGACAGACAGTGTGAGTGGGGGAGCGGCACAGAGAGAATCCCAAGCAGACTACGTGCTGCCAGCAGAGTCCGACCTGGGGCCTGAACCCACAAAACTAACTGCTAGATCATGACCTGAGCCAGATGCTTAACCCACTGAGCCACCCAGACGCTTTATCCAGAGGGCTAATTGTCAATGCTTAACTATAGTAAACATTACAGACTCCTTCTTTTTAGTACTTAAACCCCTGACTTTTTTTTCCTTCAATCAACTACTCAGTGAATTTCTCCACTGGCCCATGATCCTTTGTCTGACAAGTTAATAGATTTGGGCTTAACAACAACAAAAATCTAGTGGTCTTTAAGAATTCTTCGACAGTATAAATTTACTCTGATATCTCCTAACCAGGATGCCCTGGGGATGTTAATTAACCTTACAGAGACTCTCAATTTACCACATTATAAAATGAGGACATAATTTAGAATCTTTGTGAAAATTAAATAAGGTAATGGATATAAAGTGCTCATTTAGAGCCTGGAACATATTGGAAGTTCAATAAATAGCTCTCTGTTCTAGCAGTAGTATTAGTTTTGGCTGCTTTCATATACCTTAATTATATAATTTGTTTTTGCAAGTTAATGAATGCATAGGGTTCAAAGTTTAGAAAAATAATTAATCTGACAGAAAAATGAGGTTTTCAATAATGGGGATTTTTCTGATTTCTTATATTCTCTGCTAGATATCATGGTTCTGTGACTAGCTGTTTAGGAAGTAGGAAAATTGGCTTGTCAATCTTATTATGGACAATTGCATAATTTATTTCCTTAGTAAACTCAATTAGAGCTAAAGCCATGGATGGGAAGAGGCCAAAAAAAGTGATTAGAGCTCATAAAGGCATTAGCAGGTCAATAATTGTATAATGAAGAGCAAGCAAGTACTTCCACAATCATGGAAGAAAAGTAAGGTGCTTAGTTAAATTATTATTTGGTATTTAATCAAACACTATTTTTTCCTGAGAATAAACTGTTAGTTGTGATTTTATTTATACGGAGTAACTGGATTTGCTTAGATTTTCCTGATATAAATGTAAAGACTTTAAGGAATGCATTGTTTGTTATTAGTTATTTAAAAGTTACTAGTTTCTGAAGTATCCAAGCATATCAGTTAACTTTGAAAGATAATGCAAAAAGGGATAAACTTTAGAAAAGTTGTTAATTCATGCAAGGGAAAAAGCCCATAGTAGACCAATTTCAAGAGTCAAAATTCAAAGGGGCATTTGAGTGAAAAAGAGAGAGAAAAAGAGACAGAGAGAGACAGAGATAGAAATTTGTGTGTATGTATGTATGTGCGTGGAGGGGATGTCATTGGTGTGGGAAGGGAAGAGAGAGGGAGAGAAGAAGAGAAAGAGAAGGTAATCACTGTTAGGCTATATCAGTGGTTTGTTGAACACTGGGCTCACCTAAGGAAGGATCTTTACAAGGTGTTGATACTTGGCTTCCACTCCCAATCATTTTGATTTTATTGGGAAGGTGTTTTATCTGGACATTGGGGATGTAAAAACTACCCCAGGTGATTCTGATGTGCAGCAAAATTTGAGAACAATTGGATTAGACAGAAATGAAAAACCAAAAGTCTGGTTGAAGGTCACTTTTTTTTTGACAGCTATGTGGGAAGGAACTAGTGTTCCATAAATTTTAAATTAAAACATCAGAAAATTGCTTAAGCATTCTGCCAGAAATGTTAATTTCTTCCCCAAAGGAAGAAAAGTTTGGTTTGTGTATCTTGTTTGAGTTAGTAGGAGTCAAGAAACTTGATTTCTTGACCTGTCTCTGGCTCTTACTGCCTCATTCACTAGCCATGTTATATTGGGAGCTTTTTCAATAATCTTTGATTTACTTATCTGTAAGTGATGGCCTGAAGCTAGTTAAATTTTATAATGTTTCCTAGCTTTAAATTTCTGTAATTTTATAAAGTAACAAAAATTATAAGGAGTACCATTAAATGAATAGGATAAAAAGTAGAAAAGACATAAGTTAGTAACTCTAATTAAACATGTACCTTTAATATACATAACCTGAATAAGCTGAACAAACTTGGTGTTGACAGCAGCATGGAGTTGTATTTAAAACACACGCACACACACACACACACACACACACACACACAAGCACACACACTGAGAGAGAACTCCAACTCCAAAACTCTTTTTTAGTATACTTGACACATAATATTACATTAGTTTTAGCTGTATAACTTTGTGATTTGATAAGTTTATACATTATGCTATGTTCACCACAAGTGTAGATACCATCTGCCCTGTTATATTGCTATACAGTATCATTGATTATATTCTTATGCTGTGCCTCTTATTCCCATGACTTATTTACAACATACTGGAAGCCTGTATCTCCCACTCTCCTTCATACATTTTGCCCACCCCCACACTCCTCCCCTCTGGCAACCATCAGTTTGTTCTCTGTACTTATGGGTCTGATACTGCTTTTAGTTTGTTAATTTTTTTTTAGACTCCACTTATGAGTGGAGTCATATGGTATTTGTCTTTCTCAGTCTGATTTATTTCACGTAGCGTAATATCCTTTGGGTCCATCTATGTTGTCTCAGATCGCATGATCTCATACTTTTTTATGGCTGTGTAATATTCCTCTGTGTGTGTGTGTGTGTGTGTGTGTGTGTGTGTGTGTGTGTGTATGCATGTATATACATGCACACCACATTTTCCTTATTCATTCATCTATTTTTGGACACTTAGATTGCTTCCATATCTTGGCTATTGTTAATAATGCTGCAATAAACATAGGGATGCATATATCATTTCAAATTAGTGTTTTTGTTTTCTTTGGGTAAATACCTAATAGTGGGATTGTTTGATCATATAATATTTCTATTTTTAAAAATTTATTTATTTTATTTTAATTTTGTTAAGTAAACTACGTGCCCAACATGAGGCCTGAGCTTATGACCCCAAGATCAAGAGTCACATGCTCTCTGCCAATTGAGCCAGCCACATGCCCTTCAATTTTTATTTTTTGAGGAACTTCCATACTATTTTCCACAGTGGCTGTACCAATTTACATTCCAACCAACAGTGCACAAGGTTACTTTCTCTCCACATCCTTGCCAACACTTGTTATTTCTTGTCATTTGATTTTAGCCATTCTAACTGGTGTAAGATACAAACTCCAGAACTCTTGAAGGCTGAGAGAAGTCATCTAATGATAAAATTGTCTTCCTCAATATACATATAAATGTCCTGAAAATACTCTGAATCATTTCTTAAATTTCTTAAGCCATTTGATCATTTATTCTATTTCATAAAATAGCTGTTTCCACTAATGAAAACTAACTTTTCCCATTTTCTTTTCTAGGTATTACCCCAAACACCCATATGCTCTTTAGAATTCTTCAGCCATCAGGACTTCTTTTTTCTAGAATTGGCTCAGTAAGGCTTTGTCAAATATTTTTGTACCAAATCTAGATTCTAGAGAACTTGGAACTTTTTATGAAGGGTCCCAGAAATCAACCAGAATTTGATACCCTCATCATCTAGAAGGGTGTGTTTATTGCAGAAAAAGAATCTGGGGTGGTCATTGAATACTGGCTGCAGTGGACCTGGAGTTGGTCCTCCTTACCACAATTAAAACAAATGCACCTGCTTCGGCCCTTCCTGAGTTTGAACAGTCCTGGGCTGTTATGGATTTTACCTCACAGTGTGAAGCATCCTAAAAAGCCAGAAAACTATTGTCTTGCTGGTAGGTCAATCCTAAGGTAAATCTTGCCACATTAGAAGCACATTAAAAGAAACACTCAGGTTCTAGTAGGACTTAGGTGCTGGGCTGGCTTCAGGAGGGTCCTACACATGGATACAAAGGAATCACTTTTTCCTAATCACCAGAATTGTGATGGTTGGGAATCTATTGTCAAGACACTGAATCATACCTCATTACTTTGGTTCCCTAGAGTCACCCTGTCAACTGTATTATGAAATCAGAATTTGAATGTGCTTCCTGAGGATTGCCATGGTGGTTATGGTCTCTTTCTCCTTTCTAAGTAGCTTTATTAACTGTGATAATTCAAGTCTATGGCAAATCTTGCCTGTACATTTCCTTTGGCACTGATCTAATTCAGCTGCTTCTGTTTCTCCAAATTGCGCTGCACCACAGTTATTCTTGTTGCTTCATTATCTGGTCTCCTTATTAGGGAAGAAGCCCCATTTGTTTGTCTCTGAGAAGATTAGCATTGTTACAGCATAATCAAAAGAACATTAATTTTTAACATCTCTAATTGAATATTTAAATCTACACTAAAACCATAGTCCTCCAAAGTTAGGCTTAGAGAGAGAGAATAAGTTGTCTAAATTCTTTAAGCTTCCATTATTATATTAAGATGTAGGTCTGGTGGGTTTGAATATCAAGGTTTCTGTAAGCCAGGAGTAAAGGCAATTTTCTTCATTGCAGGAAGGAAAGATAGTCTTCTTATAAACCTGATGGAATGAAAAAAAAGGAAGATAAGTGAGAGAAAGTTAGATTTGAGGGGTGCTGGAGTGCGGCTATTGAATAGGTGGAAGAAGCTCTACAGTACAATTAGAGCTATGTCCAACAGTGAGGGAGAACTAGGACAGCATTAGTGGAGAGATACAGGTAGGTAGTTGAACCTAAGTCAGGGCTCCTATTTCCCGTGGCCTATGTGCGGTGGGCTGGGGATCTTGAAACCCTGTTTCCTGTTTCCTGGTGGATGATAGAGGAGGGAGTGAAATGTGGAGGTGCTGAAAGAGCTTGTGGGGCTGGCAAAGTCAGGGATGGATGTGAAGCTATGGGAATTTTTTGAATGGAGGTAGAAGGCTGGGTCCATGAATCTCAGTCTAGACAAGACAGGCCAGCCACACCCCAGGCTAAAGCAGACCTTGGTCAGAAACTCTGCAGTAGAAATAAATGGTGGACTAGAGAATGGATTAGACCTGCTTACAACATCTTGAAGATCCCTCTTGCACCACCATGAAATCAAGTAAGCCCTACCACAAAGCTAAATGCCATGTTGGTGGAAGCAGGGCAAAAAGGAGAATCTCTTAAAGTTTTTACCTAAAAAGTGAATTATCCCACAGAATTTAAAATCTATGAACATGAAATATTGTATATTGACATGATGTGCCCCCCAACCCATACCCTGTCAAATTCTCCAGTATTCAGTGGGAGCTTGTAGAAACATGAAATCAGTCCTGGGAAGTAACAGAGCTATATTTTCTTTGCATGTTTACGTAACTCATGTGTACATTTTTATCCCCTCCCACATATGAATTCTAACAATTCTTCACCTTGGAGTATGCTCTTTCTGGACAGGTAGACAATTGATACAAAAACAGGAGTCTTTGTGATTATGGGTCCACACATAACTCCTGATTTTAGATCTTAAAAACTTTCAGTTAGACTCAGAATTTTTCAGTGGTAAGAGTCTGTCGCCTTTGTAGTGTTTTGTTAGGTCAGCTATTCATCCACGTTTATGCACTCAATGAATATTTATTTACTAAGATTTCTTAGTTGAGAGAGAGGCAATAAATAAGAAGGAAAAGTAAAAATGGGAAAAAAGAAAAAGAAAAAAGAAAGAAAAGTAAAAATACTTGCAGCATCCAAGATTGGAATGCACGTTAGATGCGTGTTTCAGACCCTAGCATAGTGGTGCCTGGGAGCAAGCAGGCTTTCTCCAAGGTTCCAGATGTCCCCTGGCAGCAACTCAGCTTCCAGGGGACCCATTCTTTGCTGGAGGAATGGAGCAAGGGCTCTGAACAGTTCCAGTCTTCTCCCTCACTACTTTCCTCTTTTCTTTCAGCAAGGATTAAATAAGAAATTGGTTGTCTGTGCAGACTGACGCCCCAGCCTGGAATGCCACATGGAGATTCCTTTGACTTCCTCAATTTAGTGAACTCACATTATGCCTTGTAACCCCATAAATCAGCAGTTCTGCAGCCTTGCTCACCAGCATGGCAAAGGCCCAGGCCGGGGATCTGCTCAAACAGCAAATAATCCTTTCTGCTTGGAAGGCAAGAAGGCAAAGAAAGGCATGTGATTAGTTATTTTAATAATTTGTCCCTGTCACATACTAATACCTTTACTTTTATCATTTCAAAATCGATCTTTTTCAATTTCAGTTTAGTTAACCACTTTCTCCTGTCAAGACAAACAGCATCATATTCCTCATAAATTTTATATCTCTGTGTTAATATGCATATATATGAGATATACATACATATATATGTGTAAGTGATTATTCAGTTACTTTCCTCAAAAATTTAGAATGTGGTCAGGTGTATGAATCAATAAGAAAGCAAAATTAGAAGCCTAATAACTTTAAGTAGGTAAGAGATGTTCTAATTTTGATGAAAGTAAATCTATCCAACATGAAGATTTTTCTCTTTGCCTATAATTGTGTGTTTTTCTTTAGACCCTCTTTTTTCCTATGTGGACACTTCCCTGTGTATCTCTCCCAATGCTCTAATGCTAGAAATTGTTAGAATTCTTTAAAGGGGAATATGTATAATTTTGGCTATAAATTGGACCCTGTACTTTAAAATAGTTATTATAAAACTTCACCTTAATAAAATATATAGAAATATATAGGATGTACATAAATACTGTATATAGAATATATTAAAATATAAATATATAATATATAAGTTATAATATATTTATAAATATATATGTATAATATAAAATTGTCAGAGTTGGATTTACTGTAATTTCACATGACCCTATTTTTAATTTAGTGAGATATTACTTCTAAATTAGCAATTAGGAGACTTGGATTTTAATTGTAAAATGTTTCAAGAATACAGAATAGTAGGGAAAATAATGAGGAATAGTTATGTATCTATTACCCATCTTGTGAAATGTTAACCATCATATTTACAATAGAATTAAAAAGAAGAAAACACTACAGACATACATAAATATTTACGTGTTCCTTCTCAAATTCATTCCCTTCTGAATTCTAAAAGTTATAAACTATCTCATAGTTGTATTTATTTTTTTATACTTTTTTGTACTTTTATTACATATGTATGTAAACATAAACAACACAAATATTGTTAAAAAGTAAAACTTTATATAAATGTTATATTATAGGAATCTTTTGCAAGCTGCTGTTTTTTCACTCATATTTTTGAAATGTATCCATATTGATAAATGTAGTACTTTTTTCTTTATTATAACTGTTATACAGTATTGTGATGAGTAGATAGCTGTGCCACATTTTATTAATTTATTGTCCTGTTGATGCATTTAAAACGTGTCTTTTGCATTTAAGAGCAATGATACGAAGAACATTCTTGTACATTCTCTATTATGTACACTTCTCAGGTGTTCCAAGGGAAGGTCATTATTTCACTCACGATGACTGTTTTTTACCCAGTTCTTTCCTATATTCCTGCATCTTCTCTCTTGCCTCTTGATACTGGTTAAAACAGCTCTATTACTAGCCCCAGGCTGCTTTTTATCACTTTGGGTTCACATGGTTAGTACATCCATAACTCTCCAAACAGTTCCTTTGCGGAAAGGATAGTGACAGATCCAAGGTATTCATTCCAGGAAGGCTTGCTTTTGTTTGTGGCATGCCTCCAGCTTATACTATTTTCAGTGTTCATTTGTTAACACAGGGACCCTCGGGTTATGTAGTCTTAAAACAGGGACTCTCGGGTTTTGTAGTTTACATTCAAATTCTAATCTTACATACAGCACAGACCTGGTGTTACAAATTCTTAGAGGAGACAATTTTCTCCCCAGAGCCCATAACAAACTATGTATATTTCCCAGTGTTGGTAGATATATTTTTATTTGACCCTTTCACTAAGGGTGTAAGCTTCTAGAATATACTAGACACACTGCATGTGTCTGTGTGTGTAAATGTATGTGTGTGTTTGTGTGTTATGTATATGTGCATAAGTGTACGTGTGTGCTTATATGTGTTTGCAGTGTCTAGCAGGGTGAGGGGAGAGAGCATCTCAGTTCTGACTCCAGCTTCCCTCAGTCCAAGGACTTTTTGTTCTGTTCCCTTGTGGTCTTGATGATCTAAGCCCTTGCATTTGTAGGGATTGAAAGAACTCCCCAGATGCCCCACTGACAACTCACACATCGTGATTCTCATTTTCAGTTCCCTTGTCTTTTGTGGCCTCTAGAGATTTATCTTACTTTCTTGTGGCTGTCTCTGTGCTTTTCAAAGTGTATTTGCTATCTCTTGTGTAGCATTTTTAGCTGTCTTGGGGGCATATTTATGGTTGTTGTGTTTGTACCTCAGTTCTACTACATATTGGCAAAATGATTCTCCAAATCGTAATACCAGTTAGCACTCCCACTAGTAGTACCTTTTGTATCATGTCTTTACCAACACTTGGTAATGAAAGAGTGACAATAAAAAAAAAAGACTCGGGGTGCCTGGGTGGATCAGTTGGTTAAGCATCAGACTTCAGCTCAGGTCATGATCTCCCGGTCTGTGAGTTCGAGCCCTGCATTGGGCTCTGTGCTGACAGCCTGGAGCCTGGAACCTGCTTCGGATTCTGTGTCTCTCTCTGTCTCTGTCCCTCCCCCACTCACGCTCTGTCTCTGTCTTTCTCTCTCAGAAATAAATAAACATAAAAAAAAAAACAACCCTGAATAATAAAGTGTTGTCAGATATAACTTATTTTGTCACATAAGTTAGTATAAAGTGGTATATCCCTGTTTTTTAATGTCTCTTTCCCTGATTATACATAACATTGACCATCTTTTTATAAATACATGTTATTTTTATTTCCTCATTCATGGATTGTTTAGTTATTATATCTGTTTATTCCTGCTTCCTCCTTATTGAACTTTTGTCTGTTTTTCATTCATTTGTGGAATAAAAAAATTTTTTTTCTTATGATACTCCTTTGTTGTTTCTTTTTTTTGGAAAATATTTTTTTCCCAATTTATAGCTTATTTTTTTACTTTGCTTAGCTATAAGGAGGCGTCATTTTATTTTTTTTGTGGAGTTTATTTCATTCCTTTTATTTTAGGATCTTCTTCATCTTTAAATACTTAGGAAGTACTGCTGATCTTTGTTAAAAAAATTTACCCCGGTCTTAATTATTAAAACGTGCCATTAACTTCAGACTGTATAACTTGTACTCTCCCCCACCCATGATACTTTTTCTGTTCATCTTTTAAAATTATAAGTTTCTGTGTGTGAATATTTCTATAGCTTGATGATTTTAAGTGTTCAATAAATGGTGTAATATTGACCCTCATAGGCAGTGACTATGATTAATTTTAGTCTAAGGTTTAGTCTTTGCACTTTCAATACTGGCTACACTATACTTATGCTTCCCTCAATGGAATGTTATGAGAAAAATAACAAAGTTTAGCAAGAAGATCATGATTGAGCTATAATCTATTATGATTATTGCTATTAGTTAACAATAATAGAAATTATCTGTGACATATTTATTTTTATTATTAATCAATAACTAGGATAGTCACAGTTTATTTCTGCTGTCCTATTGTCCCTGTAATTATTAATAATGTTTCATATATTCTCAAAAATCCCTGGTTCAGAAGATAAAGGGCATGGTCACTCCAGTTATATCCCCAGGGGTAATAAATTTCTACATTGAGTTTAATTTAATAAATACTATCTATGGGAGCGCCTGAGTGGCTCAGTTGTTTGAATGTCCCACTTTGGCTGAGGTCATGATTTCATGGTTTAGTGAGTTTGAGCCCTGCATCAGGCTCACTGCTATCAGTGTAGGGCCCAATTCGGATCCTTTGCCTCCCTCCCTTTTTGTCCCTCCCCTGCTGATGTGCACGTGCTCTGTCTTTCTCTCTCAAAAATAAATAAACATTAAAAAAATGCTATCTAGGATTCTTGATTAAGATGGCAGCATAGGAGGATGCTGGGCTCACCGCGTCCTGCCGATCGCTTAGATTCCACCCACACCTGCCTAAATAACCCAGAAAACTACCAGAAGACTAGCAGAACAGACTTTCTGGAGCCAAGCATAGACAAGAGGCCCATGGAAGAGGGTTGGAAGGGTGGAGAGGCGGTGAGTGCTACATGGACTGGTGGGAGGGAGCCGGGGCGGTAGAGGGGCAGCCCGCCCCGCAAGGCAGAGCCCCCGAGTCTGGCTTGCAAAAGCGGAGGGGCCGGACTGCGTGAGTTCTCATAGCCAGTGGGACTTAACATCTGGAATGTTGTAAGTCAACAGCTCTGCTCGGAGAGCAGGAGGGAGAGGTGTTGAGCCCCGGAAGACAGAGCTCAGCTTGGCAGGGAACAAAGGCGCTGGCCAGTGCCATCTCCCTCTCCCGTCCCCCAGCTGAAACCCCAAAAGGAACCAGTTCACTGAACTTGCTTGCACCGTGCAAGCACCCAATGCTGTGCTTCTGTGGATCATCCCTCCGACGGGTCTGCCTGCCTCCCTCCTGGTGCTGCAGGGCCCCTCATGCAGCGGACCACCAATGACAAATTGAGCTGAGCCTGCCCTTCCCACCCCTGTGCACCTTGCAGATCCATCCCGGCTAATACGCCAGATCCTGTTAAGGCAGCACCACAAGCCTGGCAGTATGCAAGTAGCCCAGACAGCGGCCACACCACTCTACAGTGAGTCCTGCTGCTGGGAGAGGGGAAGATAAGATACACACCAGTCTGACTGTGGCCCCAGCAGTGGGCTGGGGGCAGACATCAGGTCTGACTGTGGCCCCACCCACCAACACAAGTTACTCCAGACAGCACAGGGGAAGTGCCCTGCAGTTTGGTGCCACCCCAGGGACTATCCAAAATGACGAAATGGAAGAATTCTCCTCAAAAGAAACTCCAGGAAGTAGCAGCAGCTAACGAATAGATCAAAAACAATTTAAGCAATATAACAGACCATGAATTTAGAATAATAGTCATAAAATTAATCACTGGGCTTGAAAAAAGTATAGAGGACAGCAGAGAATCTATTGCTACGGAGATCAAGGGACTAAGAAATGTCATGAGGAGCTAAAAAATGCTATAAATGAGGTGCAAAATAAAATGGAGGCGACCACAGCTTGGATTGAAGAGGCAGAGGAGAGACTAGGTGAATTAGGAGATAAAATTATGAAAAAAGAGGAAGCTGAGAAAAAGAGAGATAAAAAAAAATCTAGGAGTATGAGGGGAAAATTAGAGAACTAAGTGATGCAATCAAACACAATATCCATATAATAGGAATTCCAGAAGAGGAAGAGAGAAAGGAGTTGAAGATGTACTTGAACAAATCATAGCTGAGAACTTCCCTGATCTGGGGAAGGAAACAGGCATTGAAGTCCAAGAGGCACAGAGAACTGCTTTCAGACATAACTTGGATCGATCTTCTGCACGACATATCATAGTGAAACTGGGAAAATACAAGGATAAAGAGAAAATTCTGAAAGCAGCTGGGAACAAACACGCTCTAACGTATAAAGGGAGACCAGTAAGGCTTGTGGCAGACCTATCTACTGAAACTTGGCAGGCCAGAAAGGAATGGCAGGAAATCTTCAATGTGATGAACAGAAAAAAATATGTAGCCGACAATCCTTTATCCAGCACATCTGTCATTCAGAATAGAAGGAGAGATAAAGGTCTTCCCAAACAAAAACTGAAGGAATTCATCACCACTAAACCAGCCCTACAAGAGATCCTAAGGGGGATTCTGTGAGTGAAATGTTGCAAGGACCACAAAGTACCAGAGACATCACTACAAGCATGAAACCTACGGATATCACAATGACTCTAAACCCATATATTTCTATAATAACACTGAATGTAAATGGACTAAATGCTCCAACCAAAAGACATAGGGTATCAGAATGGATAAAAAAACAAGAGCCATCTATTTGCTGTCTACAAGAGACTCATTTTAGACCTGAGGACACCTTCATATTGAAAGTGAGGGGATAGAGAACTATCTATCATGCTACTGGAAGTCAGAAGAAAGCTGGAGTAGCCATACTTATATCAGACAAACTAGACTTTAAATTAAAGGCTGTAACAAGAGATGAAGAAGGGCATTATATAATAATTACAGGGTCTATCCATCAGGAAGAGCTAACAATTATAAATGTCTATGCACAGGATAGAATACAGGAGCCCCCAAATATATAAAACAATCACAAACATAAGCAACCTTATTGATAAGAATGTGGTAATTTCAGGGGACTTTAATACATTACTTAAAACAATGGATAGATCATCTACACACAGGATCAATAAAGAAACAAGGCCCCTGAATGATACATTGGATCAGATGGACTTGACAGATATATTTAGAACTCTGCATCCCAAAGCAACAGAATACACTTTCTTCTCAAGTGCACATGGAACATTCTCCAAGATAGATCACATACTGGGTCACAAAACAGCCCTTCATAAGTATACAAGGATTGAGATCATACCATGCATACTTTCAGACCACAATGCTATGAAGCTTGAAATCAACCACAGGAAAAAGTCTGGAAAACCTCCAAAAGCATGGAGGTTAAAGAACACCCTACTAAAGAATGAATGGGTCAACCAGGCAATTAGAGAATAATTAAAAAATATGTGGAAACAAATGAAAATGAAAATACAACAATCCAAATGCTTTGGGATGCAGCGAAGGCAGTCCTGAGAGGAAAATACATTGCAATCCAGGCCTATCTCAAGAAACAAGAAAAATCCCAAATACAAAATCTAACAGCACACCTAAAGGAAATAGAAGCAGAAGAGCAAAGACAGCCTAAACCCAGCAGAAGAAGAGAAATAATAAAGATCAGAACAGAAATAATATAGAACCTAAAAAAACTGTAGAGCAGATCAATGAAACCAAGAGTTGGTTTTTTGAAAAAAATAAACAGAATTGATAAACCCCTAGCCAGGCTTCTCAAAAAGAAAAGGGAGATGACCCAAATAGATAAAATCATGAATGAAAATGGAATTATTACAACCAATCCCTCAGAGATACAAGCAATTATCAGGGAATACTATGAAAAATTATATGCCAACAAACTGGACAACCTGGAAGAAATGGACAAATTCCTAAGCACCCACCCACTTCCAAAACTCAAACAGGAAGAAATATAAAACTTGAACAGACCCAAAACCAGTGAAGAAATTGAATCAGTTATCAAAAATCTCCCAACAAATAAGAGTCCAGGACCAGATGGCTTTCCAGGGGAATTCTACCAGACATTTAAAACAGAGATAATATCTATCCTTCTCAAGCTGTTCCAAAAAATAGAAAGGGAAGGAAAAATTACAGATTCATTCTATGAAGCCAGCATTACTTTGATTCCTATACTAGACAGAGACTCAGCCAAAAAAGAGAACTACAGGCCAATATCCCTGATGAATATGGATGCAAAAATTCTCAATAAGATACTAGCAAATCGAATTTAGCATTTAAAAAGAAGTATTCACCATGATCAAGTGGGATTCATTCCTGGGATTCAGGGCTGGTTCAACATTGCAAATCAATCAATGTGATACATCACATTAATAAAAGAAAAGATAAGAACCATATGGTCTTGTCAATCGATGCAGAAAAAGCATTTGACAAAATTCAGCATCCTTTCTTAATAAAAACCCTCAGGAAAGTTGGGATAGAAGGAACATACTTAAACATCTGAAAAGCCATTTATGAAATGCTAGCCCACAGCTAGTATCATCCTCAATGGGGAAAAACTGAGAGCTTTTTCCCTGAGATCAGGAACACGACAGGGATGTCCACTCTCACTGCTGTTGTTTAACATAGTGTTGGAAGTGCTACCATCAGCAATCAGACAACAAAAGGAAATCAAAGGCATCAAAATTGGCAAAGATGAAGTCAAGCTTTCACTTTTTGCAGATGACATGATATTATACATGGAAAATCCGATAGACTCCACCAAAAGTCTGCTAGAACTGACACATGAATTCAGCAAAGTCGCAGGATACAAAATTAATGTGCAGAAATCAGTTGCATTCTTATACACTAATAATGAAGCAACAGAAAGACAAGTAAAGAAACTGATCCCATTCACAATTGCACCAAGAAGCATAAAATACCTAGGAATAAACCTAACCAAAGATGTAAAAGATCTGTATGCTGAAAACTATAGAAAGCTTATGAAGGAAATTGAAGAAGATATAAAGAAATGGAAAAACATTCCATGCTCATGGATTGGAAGAATAAATATTGTTAAAATGTCAATACGACCCAAAGCTATGTACACATTCAATGCAATCCCAATCAAAATTGCACCAGCATTCTTCTCGAAACTAGAGCAAACAGTCCTAAAATTTGTATGGAACCACAAAAGACCCTGAATAGCCCAAGTAATTTTGAAGAAGAAGACCAAAGCAGGAGGCATCACAATCCCAGACTTTAGCCTCTACTACAAAGCTGTCATCATCAAGACAGCATGGTATTGGCACAAAAACAGACACATAGACCAATGGAATAGAATAGAAACCCCAGAATTAGACCCACAAAAGTATGGCCAACTAATCTTTGACAAAGCAGGAAAGAATATCCAATGGAAAAAAGACAGTCTCTTTAACAAATGGTGCTGGGAGAACTGGACAGCAACATGTAGAGGGATGAAATTAGACCACTTTCTTACACCATTCACAAAAATAAACTCAAAATGGATAAAGGACCTGAATGTGAGACAGTAAACCATAAAACCCTAGAGGAGAAAGCAGGAAAAAACCTCTCTGACCTCAGCTGCAGCAATTTCTGACTCGACACATCCCCAAAGGCAAGGGAATTAAAAGCAAAAATGAACTATTGGGACCTCATGAAGATAAAAAGCTCCTGCACTGCAAAGTAAACAATCAACAAAACTAAAAGGCAACCAACAGAATGGGAAAAGATATTTGCAAATGACATATCGGACAAAGGGCTAGTATCCAAAATCTATAAAAGAGCTCACCAAACTCCACACCCGAAAAACAAATAACCCAGTGAAGAAATGGGCAGAAAACATGAATAGACACTTTTCTAAGGAAGACATCCAGATGGCCAACAGGCACATGAAAAGATGTTCAACGTCGCTCCTCATCAGGGAAATTCAAATCAAAACCATGCTCAGATCCCACCTCGTGCCAGTCAGAGTTTCGTTTGCTAAAATGAACAAATCAGGAGACTATAGATGCTGGTGAGGATGTGGAGAAACGGGAACCCTCTTGCACTGTTGGTGGGAATGCAAACTGGTGCAGCCACTCTGGAAAACAGTGTGGAGTTTCCTCAAAAAATTAAAAATAGGTCTACCCTATGACCCAGCAATAGCACTGCTAGGAATTTACCCAAGGGATACAGGAGTGCTGATGCATAGGGGCACTTGTACCCCAATGTTTATAGCAGCACTTTCAACAATAGCCAGATTTCAACAATAGCCTAAATGGCCATCAACTGACCAATTTATCAACTGATAAATAAAGAAATTGTGGTTTATATACACAATGGAATATTCCTTGGCAATGAGAAAGAATGAAATATGGCCTTTTGTAGCAACGTGGATGGAACTGGAGAGTTTTATGCTAAGTGCAATAAGTCATACAGAGAAAGACAGATACCATATATTTTCACTCTTATGTGGATCCTGAGAAACTTACCAGAAGACCATGGGGAGGGGAAGGAAAAAAAAAAAAGGTTATAGAGGGAGGGAGCCAAAACAAGAGACTCTTAAAAACTGAGAACAAACTGAGGGCTGATGGGGGTGCGAGGAAGGGGAAAGTGGGTGATGGGCATTGAAGAGGGCACCTGTTGGGATGAGCACTGGGTGTTGTATGGAAACTAATTTGACAGTAAATTTCATATTAAAAAAATGCTATCTATGTGTATTAATGCATGTCCCTTGTTTTCTGTATTAGTAAAAATGCCGTCTTTTGTTGGAAAATGAGCAGAAATACCCACAAATCACTCATTTTATGTAAATTAAGAGAAATGTTAAATTCATATTCTAACTGCTGTAACCTATTTGTCAGGTGCCAGAGAGAATCTGCTTCTATTAGATGGGCTCTTCCTTTGTATCTTTAAATGTTTTACCTTGAAATTATTTTTCAAATGGCCTCAGATTTCTTTTAAAATAGAAAGTGTATTGCATCATAATACGAACAGATACTTATGACATACAATTAAGTAAAAGATCAGAATATAAAATTGTATATATAATCTCACTATATCTATGTTGGAGGGAATCCTATGTATAGAAAAGAAAGCTAAGAGAACACCAAAATTTTAATAATAATTGTGATCAGGGGATGAGATTATGGATAATGTTTTTCTACTCTTTTCTGTTTTCTAAATTTGCTTTCATTTCCTCTAATTATTTTTTTTATTCACCTGACAGGGGATGGGACAGCCTACTCCCATTCATAGAAAGCAGTTCCAGAGAAGATTCTCATTTGTTAGATGTAGATAAGCTTGAGCCTGTTGAAACATGTCCTAAAAACTTTACAGCCACAGGTATTCTTTAGAGAGATTTAGCTCCACCTTAAAAGATTCAGGATGAGTGGAAAACAACAAAAACTTAATACTGAAATCCTGTATTAAAAATAGAGTTGTGGTAGGTGTTGACTGGAATAGGTCAGATCAATAAGAGAAACATTAGATAATATCTGTATTTGTTTTCTATGATAACTTGCCTTCTGGACCATCAGTATTATTATTATGCTTAGCTGTAGATACTTAAGAAAGTATCTACTTTGAATTATGAAAGAATTCACTGTGTAGGGAAAAGTCTAGTTTCTCAGTTTCCTTGAGAAGCAAACCATTTTATGATTCAGTCATTGCGCTTTTGGAGGTAACATATTAACTGCAGGTGAAATATTTGAGCAAATACATAATTCTTTGAGGATTGCATTTAAAACCCAGTTCTTTAAAATGGATAAAGTGGGCCAACAATACTACATGTCTTGATGGTTTCTGCATTTTTTAGTCTTCACCCTTGTAGACGTCCTGACAGGTATGCTGAGACAAGCAAACAAGTAATTTGTTTAGGATATAGAGCAATGGATTGTATTCAAAACCCTGAAGGCCTAAAGAGGACCTTTACCCTGGCAAGAATTGAAATTCACCACACAGTAGTCAGCATTTTATGCAGTCTTATGCATTTCCTAAGAGTTTGTGGTTCTTAGGCCTGGCTGTGTATCAGAATCACTTGGAGACCATTTTAAAAATAGCAATACCTGGGCCATGCCCAGACCTATTCTGAGTGAATGGGCCTCAAAGTGAGTATTTTTTAAAAGTTGCTCAGATTTCTAATCTGCAGGTGGGATAATAATCATTACACTGTAGCCATGAGGACATTACTCAGTGTGTGCAGGGAAGCTGCTATTAATATATTCTGATCATGACAATATATAACACAATCTGCACTCTGTGTGTGTGTGTGTGTGTGTGTGTGTGTGTGTATGTGCACGCATGCACACGGGGAGGTGGATGCACGTTTGTTCTTCATTTAATATCCAACCTTGGATAGCACCTTGCTTTATTTTCTGGATAAGAGCTTTATCTTACTTATCAGGAAGAAACTGGAGGTGTGTTATAGATAACTACTGCTTCTCTCAACTCTACAACATAGCACCAGCAGAAAAACAAGGCCATTGAATGAATGAACCAGTACTTGAAACAGTGCTTCTACAGCTCTTAGCCTGATGGCTAGGTGTGCTAACTTGCCTTGGTAAGGTTTTCTTAATTAGGACTCCCTCTACTTCCTCATGTGACTTACTCTAAAGCAGTTGTGGAAGATGCTATGTTTGTAGCATTAAAATGCCTAATGTTTGTGACCCAGCAAAGCTTTTCTGCAGAAAGCTCCTGAGGACATATCCCCACCAGCTAATGTCAAGGTAAAGCGGTCTTTGTAACAAGAAAGGAGACCATGTTACTCCTGTGCCTACAAACTCTTAAGTAATTCCTTGTTGCCTTCATGTGCTTTAAGTCCATGTATTGCCTTGTCCTTCCTATCAGGCCAGATTTCATTTCACCATTTGTCTTCTTCCCCCTCCTTCCTTCTTTCATAAGTGTTGAATTGGGAAAAATAGTTGGTCACTTCCTAGGCTTGTGAGCATCAAATGAGAAATCCAGAAACGTATTTCGTATGGGGCCCAGAATAAGATAAGAATAATAAGAGCTTGACATAAGGCTAAGTACACATGCTGCCCCCGGAAATAAACAACAACAACGACAGTAAATCTACTCTTGTCATCTTGAAGCAGTTGTCTGTTCCTTCCTATTCTGGTTAGCATAATTTGCATATCTGTTTTAAGGCTTATCACATTGTATTGCAGTTGGTGGTTTGCCAGTCTGCTTAATAGCATATGACCTGATGGACAATAGACACATAATTAATGTTTATGAAATCAACTGCCAATGATTTAGGGGTTTCAAGGAATGATAGTGTTTTTTTTCTTCTTCTTGTTGTTTTGTTTGTTTTTTTGTTCGGCCATCTATTTTCTTTCCTCTATTCAGACCCTCAAATATCCATTTAATGAATGGCCGAATGGTTCCCTTTATAACAAAGAACTGATATTAACTATGAACGCAGTTCATGGAGTGCTGCTAACTGGCTCATAGACGGTTCAAAACTTTGAACCTTCACTTCTAAGACCTAAGACCCTTCTCCATAAAACCCTAGACCTAAGACCCTTCTCCATAAAATTAATCTCTAATTGTATCTAAAATGACCACAGAAAAGTTTAAACTAGTTTGGAAAGTCACTATAATGAGTCTCCCATAGCATTGTGGTTGAAATTCAGTTGCTTAATCTATTTCATTGAAAAAGAGTGAATTATCAAGGCACATCTGTTTTAATTTTTCTCTTTTAATGGGGCCAGTAGTGTAAGTAGGTCAGTATTGAATGTGGTTGCCAGAGTTTGTATTATAGGTTTTTATGGTGTAGCTGTTAGTTTTCCTTTCATCGAAATAGACATGTTAGAGGATGGTTGGTTATTCACATTGAATTTCAAAGTCCAGTTTAGGATATCAGAATAAATTATTGTGTTCTGCTGAGTTGCTAGTGAGCAAATTGTGAGCCTGCGTCTAGCCTGTTTTTCTGGGAGCCTGGCCTGGTGCTTGCATAGTGTTCTAGGACAGATTCCCAAGTCCCTCAGGCTGTGTCCTTGAGACCCAATCTGGTGAAAGGCTGGAGCTAAAGCGTTCCTGTTATAACATTTGTTCAGTTAGTATTTATTGAATTTCTACTGTATGCTGGATAATTTGATTGGTGATAATTTGATCCCAGCAGAAGGATTAACTTGGGAACTCCTGGCACCATGGCAAAGAGAGACATGAGCTCTGTGGGACTCAGGGACTTTATGCAGCACTTCTTACATTTCAGCAAGTGATCACAGCTCATGTCATTCACTGAGGGCACCTCAAGGCCTGCTGCTCCTTAGCTCTTTTACACTATTTCCTTAACTTTCTTTTTTCCTTCTTTCCTTCCTTTGTAGTTACTCTGTCTTCAATCTTAGGTTTTTAGATTGCCAACTGTATGAGGGGAGGAACCATGTATATATTGCTGTCTGTTGTATCCATGTTGGGCACAAGTTGCAAGCTACTGTTACTCAGAACAAGGATGTGCTCCGGTTCTAGATTTGCAGCTGGAAGCAGGTTCTTTTTCCTCCACTGAGGGCTTCTTTCCAATGAGACACAACAGAAACTGATAGTATAAAAGTAAAATATAAGAAAGGGGACATGCCCAGGTCAAAAGGGATTATTGATGATTACAGTTGACATTCCAGTCAATGCTTGGTACATGCTAATGAAGGACTGGGCAAGATGAGAATGTTCTGAGAACCTGTAGATTCTCAGAAATACTGGTCTGAACTTGTTTGGTTACAGGAAAAATGAGTACAAGGTTGTTTCATGGGCCTGGTTGGGTGTAATCTTGACTCCACTATGAGTGGCCAGGCATTTGAGTTCCAGGCCATCTGGGTGACTACAGCTGAGGATTTGAGCTATAAAATAACAACGAACATCTTTCAGAGGCCAGGATGCTTAGTAAAAGGAAACCATCAGTTTCTTACAAATACCAGGTTTAAACCTAAACATACATTTGGATTTCAAGTATAATATTGACATCTGAATGTACCTTGCTGTATCAATTGGCAGCAGCCTATTTTATATCTCTAGAGATGCTTGATATATCTAGTAGTTAGCAGCCACTTCATGGGAGAGCCTAGGATTGAGAGATGTCCTATTTTAAAGGATTATTTGCTTCAGTAGTTCTTAGAAGGGGTATTCCAGAAGGGGTATTCCAAGGATCCTCTTATCAGGACAAAATTAATAAGTGATTATTGAAGTCCCAAAAGGTAACTGGAATGCCAGGAAGGGAATTGAGTAGCCTTCATATCAAGAATGGATCCATAGAGGCTCAACTAATTAATTGTTCCAACTATGAAGTGGGACCAAGCCTCCAGAATTCTGTTCCAACTCAGGTTGGAGCCCAGTCTACTGGTTGAAGGCATCCACTCTGCCTATTGAGACAACTGGGAAAAGAATGACAAGAAAAGGTGATCTGCTTCACATTCTCAGACCAGAGTAGAATCCATGCTCAGATACTTTTTCAGGAGAGATTTACTATGACAGAGGCAGGGGCCAGAGTAAATAACTGCTAATTTTCAGCAGTCATATCAACAGGATGCTGTTAGTGTAGGCTACCATATAAAGACCCAGGAATGACTTGATTATTCAGAATTTTTTCATATAATGATTTTGACTTATTAAAGTGTACCTACATTTCCAATATTCCAAATAATTTATATTGGGTTGTATAATATGAAGAAATAAAATTATATTTTGATTACAAAATAGTCCACAGACTATGAAGAAACCACACACCCCACTTAAACACCCACTAACCACCCACAATTTTATGCAATGATTATTCATTTCTCAAACATTAGTCATCCACATTCAAAGGGTTAGCTTCTATAAAGAGAAGTTCATTTTCTTTCTTTCTTTCTTTCTTTCTCTCTTTTTCTTTCGTTCTTTTTTAATCTTACTTTTTTGGAATACTCAAGGTTTTCTCCAGCAATTAAAAATAAAGCATAAAAATGATTGTGGCCTAACAGTTTTGATAAAGGAAAAATGTGCTGGGGTTCAAATATATCATCCAAAGGATATTAGCAGCAAATACTCCTCTGAGGTACACGTAAAAATACATACAGCACCTTTCATTAAGTCACATGGCATTGACAATAACTTTTTACTTGTGTTTACTCCAGAGTTTAAAAGAGAATCAGAAAAATATTTAATCTTTTCATCTTGTGCCAAAATATATCTTGGAATTTCAGTGAGATAAACTAGTTGAATAAAAAGAAAAGATCAAAGACAACATTTAGAATGTTGGTGAGAAACACATGGAAGAAATCTAAATAACATCCAAAATAAACAAGTGGGAATTTTTATATAGGACGCAAAACCATAGGCAGTAACAGCCAAACACTGCCAGAACTGTGTGTCACCAAATTTTTAGGTATAAATGAGATCAGAAGGGTTCCCAGGGGGATGTAGCATATCTCCCAGCACCTGCTACACTTGTTTCTTCTGCTTCAGTAGAGCTGTCAGCGATGAACTTCTGTGGTGAACTATTTGGGAGCTATCTTCTTGGCTAGAAATTTAAGTGACACTGCACAATGCCACCACTGACAGATCTAGCATGGGGATTGTGGGAGCTGTCATTCATTGTTAAGACATGTCCAGTCCAGGGACACTGGTTTTCTATGGTGCCCAGCAACAGGGACTTCTGTCTTCTTTTGGGATAGCCAGATAACTGAACTAAACCAGGAACTGTTTATTACACATATGTTTGTATATGAATGCTTATTGTACATAATTATTTGTCAGCATAAAATGATTTTCTAGGAAAATTAAGCAGTTGTTTATTTATCTGAATCCCCGAATAATATTGCTAAGTAGTTTGTGTTTTCCTTACAGCATTCATTTTATTCTATTCTATATCATATTTACTTGTTAACACCTGCGTTAACTAGATGCTAAACGAATCAGAAGTGAACATCTGAGAAATTCACACTCGAGTTCTCCACAGTTGGGACATCATTCTTTCAGCTTTCCTAGGCTATAGAAATGGTGGCTTCCTAGGCTGGTGCTGAGGTTGCAGAGACTAGGCTGCAGGGTACCAGTAGTGGCAGTAGCCTATTGTTAGGAGTAGTGGAAGGAGATGTAGCCTGAGGAAAAATGAGAATCGTATGCGAGGAAATGATCCATAAACCTGTCCTATGTATCATCAGATTTAAAGGCAATGAGTGTGAGCCTCCAGTCAAGAGGCTGAAGCAAGAGGTCTGGAGCTGAGGATGAGGTCATGAAACAGGATATGAAGTGGGTCAACACTGGTGATTAAGATTGGGAACAAAGCCAGGATGCCAGGGCTCAAATTATTGTGTATAGTAACAAAGGAGCTGATTGACTGATTTAAAGGTACAGGGTTAGGCCAGCCGAGGATATTTGTTTCTTATTGTAGGTACATAATGAATTTCTTCTGGATGAATCAAAGTTGTTAATTGTATATTCCACAAAGAGTGAAAATAAAGTGGCCTAACCCCAACCCTAATAAGCTCTTGACAGAGTGAAACAATGTTAGTTTGAGAGTTTGATAAGCGTGCTTTTCATTATTAGAAGGAAGGTTTTTTTGGGTACTATTCAGCCTAGAAGCTTTTCATATTATATCCAAAATCAAATTCATAAAAATTTCCCTGCTGCAGAGAAAAAGCATTTGGCAAGGGAAACTTTAGCAGGAGCGTTTTATGAAACATATATTGTAGGAGAGCCATGTCTTCTGAAATTATCCATATTTGTACAGTCATGTGGTAGATTGTATTTTTCCAAAGATGGTCTTCACAATATATCCCATCTCACATGCAGTTTCCACAGTGTGAGATTGACAAGTTTTCCATCAGTTGGTAGGGTTCCTGTTTCCTCCCTTTGAACTGAGAAGACCTTTGTAACTGCCGTAACAGAGTGCAGCTGAGTGAGGCTATGTGACTTCAGAGATGGGGGAGGGTTATAAAAATGCCACATGTGTTCACATTGTTGTCTTAAGATGTTTGCTTTCAGATGTGGCCATTATGCTGTGAGGAAGCGAAACACCCACATGAAGGACTGTATGTAGGTAGTCTAGCCCACAGCTGCACCTAACATCCCATCCATCCTACACCCATCATAAACACTGGATGTGTGAGTGAATGAGCATTTAGATGATTCTGTCCTAGCCAATACGTCCCACATCCTCACCTTCTTGCCCTTACCCAGCTCATGGCCTGTGAGGCAGAAGTAAGATGTTGCCAGTGACTCTGCTCACAGTTCATATTTAAGAGCAAGGCAAATGATGTTTATTGTTCTAAACTACTAAATTTGGAGCGGTTTGGTATTTAGCAATAGATAACTGGAACAAGTCACGAATAGGAACAATTACAGCTTGTGTTATAGAAATACCCCATTGATGAAGACGACTCCTGGCCATTCTTATGAACTTGGTTTCAGTTTTTTGGTACTCTTACCAAGGGAGGAAATTTATCATATGAATGTAATACTCCTTCATATCTGATGAATGTTGGTTTCAAAATAAGAAAAAAATATTAGCAGCAATTTATGCTTACAATATAAAATGTATTCCTAAAAATGACTACTGTATATTCAAAAGTATTGTTTTTGCTCTCTGAATATCATTGAACATATTACATTGATGATAAAAATAAAAAAACACGATCTTAGGCAGAAATTTTTTTAACACTTTACGTGGATAGTGACAAAAGGCTGTCCCTAGACGCTAGTTTTTTTCCCAGAAATACAATTTGCTAATGTAGAGATGTCAGAACAAATGACTATTGGAAATGACAGCTTATAATTCAATGCAGCACTAATTTGAGTATTTTAAAAACTTAATTATTCATTCAAAGGAAATCTCCAGTTTCCTGTGAATGTCTTCCATATCAAGAACAGTGAACATTTCCATTATAACATCTTGGGTTGAAAAAAAAGAAAGCATCTAACATTTATGTTTTAATTGAGTTAAATGCCCAAGACTTCAATGATATTGCATGTGATATGCCAGGGAAAATAAAAATATCCTCAGATGAAAGAAGTGCTAATAAGTCCTGCTTAAAATGTCCCTGAAATAACTAGGTATTGTGAATTTGAGCAATTATTCTTTAAAAATATAAAAGATTATCCATTTCAATTTGACTGGAAATGACCGCAAGCTTCTAAAAAGAGGCCCAATGTAATCAACATGGCACTTGAGAAAGATGATTAATAGCGTTGCATGTGTACAACATCTGAACCGTGGTTCTCAAGAGAGTGAGGTTGGAGGGCGTGTGGCAGGACATGGACAGACTGGTTGTTCCCTGGAGAATCAGAACCATTTCTCCCACATCCTCCCTTCACTTCCCAACCTCCACTATACCAGTGGAGTAGTGGGGGATGCTGGGGACTTGAACAGCTTTGGGCCAGGTTGTGGGAAGAGAAACCGAAGGACAGAACAAAGAAATACGGATTACAAAAAGACTTGGCAGAATGGAATTTGTATTTGGGCATAGTAACTACAATGAGAACTTAGTTAAGAGCTTGAGGGAGATTGTGACATAGAGAAAATAGGATATAAGAATGAGAGAGGAAGAAAAATTATGTTGGGCTACTTATTTAAAAAACTTTGTATCTGAGCAATGAATTGTTTAGACTTTAAGAATTGATTTTGTGAAGAAGTTGTTATTTTTATATTTCAGTGTAACCTGGTTCATCTTCATATACTGGGAAGCTCAATATAATTTTCATACAGATTTTTTTTTACTTTGAATTATGCTATTTAATGTGACAAAATGAGTCATTTTCCATTGAAATATGAAAATGTTGGTTTAGAGCATAAGAAATAATATTTTAAGGGTTGCTAATTTATTCTTGGTAATGTTCTTTTTACATTAGTAAGTACATCATTTTTTCTAAATAGAAATGCTATATTAACTTCTAAAAAAAAATCCCATGAACTACTTTTGATGGACATATTTTCTTAAGAATGTAGCTGTGGCATACATTATGATTTGCTATCAGACCTCTTTCGCTATCCTTGCTGCCTTTGACCGTCTTTGTTTTTTCAGGTTTGTATCCCCCGGCCCCCACCAGTGGTCTGGTTCATCCCCTCATCTTTCTGTTTGCCTCCTTAATCAGGCCCTATGCATCCATAATCCCTGACAGCTGACCAATGACCCCACTGTGGTTACTGTGGGAAAATACAGTAGGTAGTATTGCAAAGACTTGTTTCCCGCATGTTTTTGTCTGGTGTGAAGAGCATAGCCTTGTGCATTAACTCCATTAACTGCAGTTTTTGGTAATGTTTCTAATTCAAATCAAGGTGAAGTTCATAAACACCCTTTGGAGACAGGATGGGGAAGCATAATTGAAGGCACTGCAATAACTAATATGGAAAGGTTTACATAGTTAGCCTAGATCCCTATTTACAGCCTCGAGTATTTTAAAACCCAACATTTAGAGAGGGTGCTGGGTGGTTGGGCACTGTTTAACTTTGCTACCAACCAGGGTTTCAGTGTTAAGGAAGTCTATCCCCCGAAGAAGTGCTTAGTCTCTAAATGTCAAAACATTCTCCTTTTTGAAAGAACCGTTTCTTTTGTGTGCAAAAGGTCTTCCTCTGACTCACTCCGTGTGTTCTCCTTAGCATTAAAAAATAAACAGAAGCGACATATCCTTAAAATAGCTATCTGAACTTGAGTCACCTGTGCATCCCTGAAGCTCTCTAAATGAATGAACTGTCAAACATCACACAGCGGTGGGAATTAAAACTGCTGAACTTAAGGTATTAGAGACAATACAGGGCTTCTTCAGGGCAGCATGTCTGCCAGAGTTCACACAGCTGCTGTGTCTCCACATTTCTCCCAGTGTATTAAAACATTCCCTTTGAATAACACAGTCTCTCTGCTACATTACTTAACCTCCGGGTGATTTGAAGCCTTCAAACCATCATCCAATTAGAGCTGACACTCTTCTAGTTAGCTACTGTATCTGGAAGAAGAACAAAGGGGGAATTTAAGAAAAAGACATGTTGCTTCGATTGGAGAAACGAACAAAGATTGATCATGCCTTTGTGGAATTGTGGGCATTTATTAATGGAGCATTTTAGTTCGATGCAGTGCTCATTTATATTTGCTTAAAAGCTGTAATGTTGGTTTCCAAACTGCCTGTTTAACTTACTGTAACAGGGATGCTTCTGCTTCTCTGCCGAACCGTCCCCTAACCTCAAACCTTAGTAGCAATTAAAAGCTTGCTCTCCCTGCTGCCTTCTTGCAAATTTCTCTTTTACTGATTCTATGGTTATAGCCAGTAGTGACCAGAGGTGCCAAATCCCCTCTTCTCTGCTGGAGCCCCACATAAAGGCGGTGGAATAACCATCTCCCATTTTACTCTGACCATCCTGCTTCTTCACCAGACTAATATTCTAGACGACACTGTTAAATGCAAAGTTAGGGAATTCTCTGGAGGAAAGGACAATAGAGTTGAAGTTCTGTCTCCCTTGGATACATTATTTTTACACAAGCTCTTCAAGGAACTCTGCAAATCTTCTCTTGGGAACCCTCCTGCCTTTCCACAAGACTAGACATGATTCTTGATTTCTTTCTGAGCTCTCAATTTTAAGTAGGACCCTGAACTTCAGCCAGATGAAAGTTGATACTCATTTCTGTGCTGTCTCACACGTTCCAGGCAAATAATGTGCTCTATTTTATGAGGAAGGATGGAAATGAATTCTCCAGTTCCTGTCTCCTCTTCCTGTGGCCTTACTGTGTCCTTGGCTTGATGATGTAGTTAAATAAGCATATCTCTTCAAGAGAAACCTGAGTGAGTGTTTGTTTGTTTTTGGACAATGTAGCCTGTCCCATTGTGAGGAAAGATCTTTTCTTCTCTCTTTGCAGGGTCTGCCTTGCCCTTTTCCTTTATGGACAGTGGGGCCCTGGTTGGGCTAAGAAACTCTAGGCTCTTTTCAGTTCCAAGATACAGTGACATCCTGTGAGCACAAACTTTTTTTTTTTTAAGTTTATTTATTTATTTTGAGAGAGAGAGAATGAGTGAGGGAGGGGCAGAGAGGGAGAGAGAGAATCCCCAGCAGGCTCCTTGCAGCCTTATGTGGGGCTCCATCCCATGAATCCTGAAATCATACCTGGGCTGAAACCAAGAGTTGGACGCTCAACTGACTGAGCCACCCAGGTGCCTGTGAACACACACTTTTTTCCCCCCAAATTTTTATGTTTATTTTTGAGTGAGAGAGAGAGACAGAGCATGAGTGGGGGAGGGACAGAGAGAGAAGGAGACACAGAATCCGAGGCAGGCTCCAGGCTCTGAGCTGTCGGCACAGAGCCCGATGTGGGCTCCAACTCACCAACCACGAGATCATGACCTGAGCTGAAGTCAGATGCTTAACCGACTGAGCCACCTAGGTGCCCCTGAACACACACTTTTTAAATATTCTTTTTATTACCCTGGGAATGTCTCCTGAGCTGATTAAAGTCTTTTGATGGAGATGCTGATGAGGTAGAAAGGAGTTTGCTTATATCCTTTGCTGCAGTGCTGCAATGATCTTACTGCACGTGAACTCTCAACCTCCACTGGGGACTGGTGGATACTTGTGGTCTCCTGAGCATACTCCATTTTCACCTTTATAACTTGCACTCATTCTGCCACTAATATTATCTTCCATACTGAAGTCATTCCACAGATAGGATCCCTGTTCCTTGAACTTTCTTTCTTCCTCATGCCTGTGATAGTCTCATTCACTCCACATATCCTTGCTCAGCACAATTTGTCTCTGCTACTCTTTTGGTGTTCATTTTGTATTAGTCTACTTGGGCTGTCACAACCAATATGACAGACTGCATGGCTTACAAAGCAGAAATTCATTTTCTCACCATTCTGGAGACTCAAAATCCCAGATCAAGGTTTGCAAGGGTTCCGTTCCCAGTGAGAACCCTCTTCCTGGCTTATAGATGGCCGCCTTCTCACTGTGTCCTCACATAGTCTTTCCTCTGCGCACACAGGGAGTGAGAGAACAGTGAGTTCTCTGCTATCTCATAAAAACACTAATGCTGTCTAATCAGGGCTCCACCTTATGATTTCTTTGAAACTTAATTACTTCCTTAAAGGCCCCATCACCAAATATTGGCATCCAGGGGGTTAGGGCTTTGACACATGAATGTGGGGGAGGCACAAATACTCCGTAACACATTCATTTTGCTTTGTTTTTATAGTCATTGATATAAATATGTGTATATATGTATATATATTTTATTTTGCTTTGTGTTTATGCATGAATATAAATATGTGTATATATGTATATATAGTTTATCAAAGCATTGTAAGCTCTTACACATGTGTCTTACACATTTTTACGCTTTGCCTTTTGTTGGTACTGATTTCATGCTTTCTGATTGACATAATATATTCAGATATGAGCCATTCACATGCTAATTTCCACATTCACTTTCTAGCATACATTGTTTAATTTAAAAAATCCCCACTTCCAAGGTTGCTTTACAATTTTAGATAATTCTTCAGGAAAATAACTGTTGGAAAATCTCTGGCTTCTCTAAACTTAAACAGAAAATGTCAAGAATCTTCTCTTTTTCAAAGATCTATTTTTGTTCATATTCATTATATGAAATAAAGAATTTCTTATATCAGTTCTGTTAACTTCTTTTTTCCTTATAATTTTTGAGTTTCAGTGACTTTGGTAGAAAATTACTTCTCCGTATGATATTTTTGTTGTTATATCCTAGATCATAAGCTTACCATTGTTTTTCTGATGTCTTATAATCTTTGAATATAGTAATTCCATAGGTGTATTCTAAATTGGAAGACTGAAAAATATTGAATGAAATATATAATGAAATAATGGGCACATAGCACATTAATTCATGCTACATGTCCTTGTGAAAAGAAGACTCAGAACTATTTTTTCAAATGCTTCCTGTTTCGTTTCCAATAAACACAAATTTTGCTTCTTAATGTTTGTGTAGCATCTAGCTTGTCAGAAAGCAGTTTATCTTGACTTCACATGAGTTTTTCTTTTCCTTTCTTTCTTTTTTTTTCTTTTCTTTTCTTTTTTTTTTTTTGAGAGAGAGAGAGGGCACGCATCACAGGAGGGGAAAGGGGAGAAGGAGAGAGAGTCTTAAGCAGGCTTCATGCCCAGGGCAGAGCCTGACACAGGGCTGGATTCCACGACCATGAGATCATGATCTGAGCTGGGCACCCAGGCACCACCCCCAACACAAGTTTTTCTCAATTTAATTAAGTATATTTCATATAAAGATTTTTATTTTTATTTATTTTTAAATGTTTATTTATTTTGAGAGAGAGAGAGAGAGAGAGAGAGAGAGAGGGAGAGAGAGAGAGGGCACATAAGCTGGGGAGAGGCAAAGGGAGAGAGGGAGAGAATCCCAAGGGGCTTGACATGGGGCTTGATCTCATGAAACAGTGAGATTGTGACCTGAGCCGAAGCCAAGAGTCAGATGCTCAACTGGCTGAGCCACCCAGATGACCCAAGATTTTTATTTTGAGAAGACTAATCATCATTAAAATTACACTAGATGTTTATATAAAGGCACTGTTTGTTAATACTGATTATAATATAAGCAAAAGAAAAAATAAAAACAATGCGGATAATTGCCATTTAAATTCTTAATTTCAGAATTTTTAAATCTCAGAAAGAAAAATATTTTGAGTAATATATTAGGTCAAACCTAAATTGATGGAATTACTTAGTCAACTAAGTTCTATGAGTTTCATTTTATTTATTTCTTTTTAAAATTTGTGTTGTATCTTTAAAAAATTTTTTTCTAATGTTTATTTATTTTTGAGAGAGAGAAATAGAGAGTGAGTGGGGGAGAAATGGAGAGAGAGGGAGACACAGATTCCGAAGCAGTTTGCAGTCTCCTAGCTGTCAGCACAGAGCCCAAAGTAGGGCTCGAACCCATGAACTGCGAGATCATGATCTGAGCTGAGGTCGGACATTTAACCGACTGAGCCACCCAGGTGCTCTTGTGTTGTACCTTTGTGGGAAAACAATCTATCGATTTTCTAAAACAATTCCAAAATTTTATTTAGGAGACCATATTGATTATTGTTACAGTTTTGGTCTCTTAACTTTTTAAGGAGCCAAATCTCAGAAGCAGCTGCTGGCAGGATTAACATTCACACTATTCAGGGAATTCATATTTGTTTCAAGAGATAAGACGTTGTTGAGTCATTGTTTCTACCTGTCAAGAATCCCTAACATTTAATTTATATCTCACTACATGAAGGAAGTTGATATTCAAAAGTATATATGATATAAATGTTAGAAAACAAGGATCAAATTTTTTTATTAATGGATATGCCTCTAATATATTTAATACTGCAATTTTGTGCACATTATTGCTATTGATTTCTTTCCAATAGAGAGTCAAGATCACAAACTATTCAATATTTGAAGATTGAGAGTAAAAAAGACAGATATGTACGTCACTATGACAATGAGATAATAAGTGTGGAATTCTAATTACTGGACCTGATGGGGAAAGAAATCTGATAGAGTAAAAAAGTAATTATTATAAAACTGTTGATAGTGTAGGTAAATGACTTGTCCCTAAAATTAAAAAGTTAAACTTAGTTAATTATATCTTAGCTAATAAAAACTTCAGTGATAAGGTTTATAGATTGGTGAAAAATTAATGAATGCTTTAATGAATTTTCTAGTAAATTATGTAAGTCAGAAGTAACTTAATAAGAAGTCTGAAAATGTTTAGAAGAGATTAGATTTATTGAGATATAAAATAAAGTTAGAAATAGTAAAACTCCATTTTTATATAGGAGGAGTTTAAAATGAAGTCTGCTCTATTAGGTTGTATCTCATTGTCTGAAACAGTCTAGCACAAGGTTGCATTTAATATATTAATTATTGCATTAATTATGCAATTAATTATTACATAAATTAATATTAATATTAGGCACTCTATGAAAATAAAGGGTGTATGTATGTTGTAACTCTGAGGGCTGTAAGTAACAACTCAAGGTTGTCAATTAAAAAAAAATGATAGTAGGAACACTTAACATGAGATTACCCTTTTAATAAATGTTTAAGTGTACAGTGTGTTGTTATTGACTATAGTCATGATGTTGTATAGCAGATCTCTCAAACTTATTTATCTTACATAACTGAAAATGTATACTTATTGAATACCAATGCCTAATTTCCTCTTTCCCCCAACTCCTAGAAACTACCATTCCATTCTCTGCTTCTATGAGCTTGGCTATTTTAGATACTGCCTGTAAGTGGAATCATATAGTTATTTGTCCGTCTTATTTTACTTAGCATCATGTCTTCTAGGTCCATCCATGTTGTCACATATTGCAAGATTTCTTTTTTTGTAAAGACTAAATAATACTCCATTATGTGTATATATCATGTTAAAAAATCCATTTATCCATTGATGGACACTTAGGTTGTTCCTACATCGTTATTTTAAGTTTATTTATTTATTTTGAGAGAGAGAGACACACACAGAGAGAGAGAGAGAGAGAGAGAGAGAGAGAGCGAGCATGAGCCAGGGAAGGGCAAAGGGAGGGAGAGAGAGAATCTTAAACAGGCTCCCAACTGTCAGTGAGGAGCCCGATGCCAGGCTCGCCTGAGCCAAAGTCAAGAGTCGGTTGCAGAACTGACTGAGCCACCTGGCACTGTGGTTGTTCCTACGTTTTGACTATTGTGAATAATAGAGCAATGAACATGAGAGTGTTTATATTTCTGAGATCTTGATTTTAATTTGTTTGAATAAATACCCAGATGTGGGATTGCTCGGTCATAGGGTAATTTTATTTATATTTTGAGGTAACTCCATTTTGTTTTTCATAGCAGCTGCACCATTTTACATTCCCTTCAACAGTGTAAAAGGGTTTCAATTTTTCCACATCCTTGACAACACTTGTTATCTTTTGTTTTCTGATAATGGCCATCCTATAACACCCAGTGCTCATTCCAACAAATGTCCTCCTTAATGCCCATTGCCCATTTAGTTCATCCCCCCCACCCAAATCCCCTTCAGTAGCTCTCAGTTTGTTCTCTGTATATAAGAGTCTCTTATGGTTGGGGTGCCTGGGTGTCTCAGTCAGTTAAGCATCTGACTTTGTCTCAGGTTATGATCTCATTGTTTATGGGTTTGAGCCCCATGTCAGGCTCTGTGCTGACAGCTTGGAGCCAGGAGCTTACTTCAAATTCTCTCTCTCTCTCTCTCTCTCTGCTCCTTCCCTGCTTGCACTCTCTCTTTCTCGAACAAACAAAAAACAAAAAAAACCCATAAAAACATTTAAAAAAATAAAAAAAGAGTCTCTTATGGTTTGTCTCCCTCCCTGTTTTTTTTCTTCCCTTTATGTTGATCTGTTTTGTATCTTAAATTACACATATCAGTGAAGTCATATGATATTTATCTTTCTCTGACTTACTTTGCTTAGCATAATGCACTCAGTTCCATCCACATTGTTTGCAAATGACAAGATTTCATTCTTTATGATTGCCACAGAACATTCCATTGTGTGTGTGTATATATATAGATAGGTAGATATCTCTCCCTCTCTCTCTCTACACACACACACACACACACACACACACACACACACATCTTTTTTATCCATTCATAGTCGATGGACATTTGGGCTCTTTCCATAGTTTGGCTATTGTTGATAGCACTGCTGTAAACGTTGGGGTCCCTACGCCCCTTCAAAACAGCACTCCTGTATCCTTTGGATAAATACCTAGTAGTGCAATTGCTGGATCGTAGGGTAGTTCTATTTTTTGTTGTTGTTGTTGTTTTTTTTTGTTGTTTTTTGAGGAACCTCCATACCGTTTTCTGGAGTGGCTGCACCAGTTTGCATTCCCACCAGCAGTACAAAAGGGTTTTTCCCTCTGTATCCTCACCAACATCTGTTGTTGCCTGAGTTGTTCATTTTAGCCATTCTGACAG
>NW_026057584.1:39483336-39494462 GCF_023721935.1 Panthera uncia
AAGGGGTCCAGGTTCATTCTTCTGCATGTTGCTGACCAGTTTTCCCAACACCACTTGCTGAAGAGACTGTCTTTTTTTCCATTGGATATACTTTCCTGCTTTGTCAAAGATTAGTTGGCCGTACATTTGTGAGTCCATTTCTGGGTTCTGTATTCTGTTCCATTCATCTATGTGTCTGTTTTTGTGCCACACTGTCTTAATGATTATAGCTTTGTAATACAGCTTAAAGTCCAGAATTGTGATGCCTTCAGCTTTGGTTTTCTTTTTTCTTTTTTCTTTCTTTTAACATTTATTCATTTTTGAGAGACAGAGATAGAGCATGAGTGGAGGGGGGCAGAGAGAGAGAGAGAGAGAGAGAGAGAGAGAGAGAGAATGAATCAGAAGCAGGCTCCAGGCTCTGAGCTGTCAGCACAGAGCCCGATGCGGGGCTCGAACCCATGGACTGCAAGGTCATGACCTGAGCTGAAGTCAGATGCTTAACTGACTGAGCCACCCATGCACTCCTGCTTTTCTTTTTTAACATCACTTTGACTATTTGGGGTCTTTTCTGGTACCATACAAAGTTTAGGGTTGTTTGTTCTAGCTCTGTGAAGAATGCTGGTGTTCTTTGGATGGGAATTGCATTGAATATGTAGATTGCTTTGGGTAGTATTGATATTTTAACAATGTTTGTTCTTCCAATCCATGAGTGTGGAATGTTTTTCCATTTCTTTGTGTCTCATTCAATTTCTTTCCTAAACTTTGTATAGTTTTCAGTGGATAGATTTTTCACCTCTTTGGTTAGGTTTATTCGTAGATATTTTCCTTGTTTTAAGTGCAATTGTAAATGGGATTGATTCCTTGATTTCTCTTTCTGCTGTTTCATTATTGGTATACAGGAATGCAACCAATTTCTGTACATTGATTTTATATCCTGTGACTTTGCTGAATTCATGGATCAGTTCTAGCAGTTTTTTGGTAGAGTCTTTTGAGTTTTCCACGAAGAGTATCATGTTGTCTATGAAGAGTGAAAGTTTGACTTCCTCCTTGCCAATTTGGATGCCTTTTATTTCTTTGTGTTGTCTGATTGCTGAGGCTAGGACTTCCAACACTATGTTGAATAACAACGGTGAGAATGGATGTCCTTGTTGTGTTCCTGACCTTAGGGGGAAAGCTCTCAGTTCTTCCCCATTGAGGATGATATTAGTGGTGAGTCTTTTGTATATGGCTTTTATGATCTTGAGGTATGTCAGATCTTACATTTAAATCTTTAATCCATTTTGAATTAATTTTTGTATGGTATAAGATAAGGGTCCAGTATCACTCTTTTGCATGTGAATATCCAGTTTTCCCAACATTATTTGTTGAAGGGATATGCTTCTCCCATTGTGTTTTGGGACCCTTGTCAAATATCAGTTGACTGTATATGCATGAGTTTATTTCTGGGCTTTTATTCTCTTCTGTTGGTCGCATGTCTGTCTTTATGCCAGTACCATCTCATTTTGATTACAATAGGTTTATAATAAGTTTTGAAATCAGCAAGTGTGAGGCCTCCATCTTTGTTCTTATTCAAGATAATTTTGTCTGTTTAGGGTTCTTTACCATTCCATATGAATTTTAGGATTGCTTTTTCTGTTTTTGTAAAAAATGCCATTGGAATTTTGATAGGGATTGCAATGAATCTGTAGATCCCTTTGGGTAGCATGGACATTTTAACACTATTAAGTCTTTCAATCAGGAACGTGATTTGTCTTTCTATTTGTGTTTTCTTTAATTTCCTTCATCAGTGTTTTAGTTTTCAGTGTACAAGTCTTTAGCGTCCTTCATTAAGTTTATTCTTGAGTATTTTATTCCTTTTCGGTACAGATGTGAATGGTATTGTTTTCTTAATTTCATTTTCAGATAATTTGCTGTTAGTGTGTAGAAATGCAACTAATTTTTGTATCTTGATTTTGTACTTTGCATCTTTACTGAATTTATTGAATAGTTCTGTGTATGTGTGAACCCTTAAGGTTTTCTTGTTTGTTTGTTTGTTTATTTATTTATTTATTTATTTATTTATTTAATATATGAAATTTATTGTCATATTGGTTTCCATACAACACCCAGTGCTCATCCCAAAAGATGCCCTCTTCAATGCCCATCACCTACCCTCATCTCCCTCCTACCCCCCATCAACCCTCAGTTTGTTCTCAGTTTTTAAGAGTCTCTTATGCTTTTTTTTAAAATTTTTAATGTTTATTTTTGAGAGAGAGTGAGACAGAGTGTGATTAGAGAGGGCAGAGAGAGAGAGGGAGACACAGAATCCGAAGTAGGCTCCGGGCTCTGAGCTGTCTGCATAGAGCCTGACATGGGGCTTGAACTCATGAACCATGAGATCATGACCTGAGCTGAAGTCAAACGCTTAACTGACTGAGCCACCCAGGCACCCCTAGGGTTTTCTTCATATAAGATCATGTCATCTGCAAACAGAAATAATTTTATTTCCTTGCTTCTAACTTAGATGCCTTTCTTGTTCTATCCTAAATGCACTGGCTGGGACCTCCACTACTGTGTTGTGTAGGAGTGGTTAGAGTAGACACCCTTGTCTTGTTCTTTATCTTAGAGGAAAAATTTCCATTTTTCATCATTAAATATGATGCTAGCTATGGGCTTTTCATATTTATTGTGTTGCTTTCATATTATTATGTTGAGGTTATTTTTTCTTTACTAGTTTATTGATAGTATTTTGTCACAAATGGGCATTGTAATTTTTCAAACGTATTTTCAGCATCTATTGAGATAATATTATTATTTTTCTCCTTCATTCTGCTAATGTGGTGTATCACATTAATTGATTTTTGTATGCTGGATCATCCTTGTATCCCAAAGATAAAATCCACTTGGTCATGTTACGATTATTTGCATGTGTTGTTGAATTTGGTTTACTAGTATTTTGTTGATGATTTTTACTTGCATGTTCGTCTGGTATATTTATTGGTCTATAGTTTTCTTTTCTTGTAGTGTCCTTGTCTGAATTTGGTATGATAATAATGCTAACCTCCTAAAATGAGTTTGAAAGTATTTCCTCCTCTTTAATTTTTGGAAGAGTTTGAGAAGGAATGGCATTAATTCTTTAAATGTTTGGTAGAATTCATCTATGAAGTCCTCTGGGTCTGGGCTTTTCTTTCCTGGGAGGTTTTTTCATTACTGATTCATCTCTTTACTAGTTATAGATCTGTTCAGACTTTCTTTTTCTTCATGTTTCAATCTTGATAGGTTGTATGCTTAGGAATTTATCCAGTTATTCTAGATTATGTAACTTGGTGGTATATGGTTGTTTATAGTAGTTGCTGCTGTCCTTTTGTTAACATTTCCATTCTAATCTTCATTTCCCTCCTTCTGCTAACTTTGGGCTTAGTTTGTTTTTCTTTACTAGTTTACTGAGGTGTAAAGTTAGGTTGTTTATTGAGGTATTTCTTTTTAATATTGGTATTTATCGTTATCAACTTCCTATTTATTTATTTATTTTTAATGTTTATTTATTTTTGACAGAGTTGGGGAGAGTGCATGCAGGGGAGGGGCAGAGAGAAAGGGAGAGAGAAGATCCAAAGTGGGATCTGTGCTGACAGTAGAGAGCCTCATGCAAAGCTCAATCTCATGAACCATGAGATCATGACCTGAGCCAAAGCTGGATGCTCAACTGACTGAGCCACCCAGGTGCCCCTTGACTTCCTTTTTAGTATTGATTTTCCTGCATCTCAGAGGTTTTGATATGTTGTATTTTCATTTTTCTTTGTCTGAATGTATTTCCTAATTTCTCTCTTTCTCTCTCTCTTTTTTTTACTGTTTATTTTTTATTTTTGAGACAGAGACAGAGCATGAACACGGGAGGGGCAGAGAGAGAGGGAGACACAGAATCTGAAACAGGCTCCAGGCTCTGAGCTGTCAGCACAGAGCCCAATGTGGGGCTCAAACCCACAAACTGTGAGATCATGACCTGAGCCGAAGTCGAACGCTTAACTGACTGAGGCACGCAGGTGCCCCATTCTAATTTCTCTTTTTATTTCTTCTTTAACATATTGTTCAGAAGTGTGCTGTTTAATTTATACATATTGTGAAATTTCCAGTTTTCTCTCTGCTGTTAATTTCTAGCTTTTTTCAGTTATGGTTGGAAAAGATATTTCATATGATTTCAGTCTTTTAAAATTTGTTGAGACGTTTTGTGATTTAACATGTGATCTATACTGAAGAATGTTATATGTCACTTGAGAAAAATATATATCCTCCTGCTATTGGGTGAAATTTCTATGCATGTCTATTAGGTCTTTTTGGTCTTTATGGTGATCAAATTTTATTTTCTTTGGACCTCTCTCAATATTTCTTTCTCTCTTTCCCTAATCAGGATATTTACGCTGCTTTTAGCAGTTTAAAACATAAATGCTGCAAGCACACATACTTAATCTCTAAAAGTTCACTTTTTCCCCCTCCTAAAATGTCCCATATTTCCACCTTAAATTTCTATTCCCTCTTTCCACTCTAGTTAAAATACCTATCAGTATAGCTGAATTCCTGGGCTAGATAATGTTATAACTATTATATATAACTAGATCTCGTTTAAGTCTCCCAGTCTATTTACATATTAGTTTTACTCAGTTTTGGTACCAAAAGTTTCGCAGTAATTAGGTAGGGCTCTCAGGGCCCAGGGATTTAATGCAGACCCACATTATGCAGACCATACACAGGTACAGGGCTGTTCACTGTCCTAATCATCACTATCCAATCTCCTTTATTTGATGTTATCGGAAAGCTAAAAGTGTTTATAATAAGAATATATTTACCCTTTTCTGCTAAATGTACTGAGTTTTGTCATTGTCTTTATAAGTTATTATACAAAGGCGTAAACATCCAATTTTTGCAAATAAAATTCTAGTGAATTTTAAGGTATAATTTCAAATTTTGTAAACAACTTAACTCTCTGGGAAGTGATGTTTGAGAACTGCTGTAATCACATGTAAAGCCATTGATATTGAGGATCTGGCTGCATTAGACAAGTTAACAATTGAAACAAAAAGTGACAAACATGATGACTGAATACGTTCTTCAAAAGAGAATGATTTAAATTTCAAAGGATTAAGAAAGGTACTTTTGGAAAATGGATGGATCTTTGAGTAATACTGCAAGGAAACAACTCTCTTCTATGATCCTGCTTCCAAGGTTAAGATGAAAACATATGTAATTTTGTGTGAATAATTTAAAAATTAAAAAAAAACAGTTATGATGGATTAATTTCTTGGTAAATTTTAAGAATCGGCATATGGTTGTAAACATATCCTCTATTTCATTAAATATTGGAAGATAAACTTATTTTAAAATTTTATATTTCAAAGTAAAGTCTCGTTTATATATATTTGTTATTACCTATATAAAATTTTGCTCTGGTTTTAAGGTGGCTTAAGTGTTTTTTCTTTGACACTCTGAAAATTTAATAAGAACTCTATCTGAGCTATTGTGTGTGTGTCATTATGTAGGTTAAAAACTATTTTTTCAAAAAAGAATAATTTCTTGATTTGTCTGTATAGTAAATAATCTGCCAACTTCCTGGACACTTTCTGTATATGTATAATTAAATAATCTGTTTTAGTTAGTAGATGGGCATGCTTGTTTAATCACTTTCATATGGTAAAGAACTTATATAACTCTAAAGCAAAAAAACCCAAAACAAAACAAAACAAAACAAAAAAACCCAAATGATCTGATTTAAAAATGGGCAAAAGGCCTGTAGAGACATTTTTCCAAAGAAGACATACAAATGGCAAACAAGTTCATAAAAAGAAGCTCAACACCACAAATCACAAGTAAATGCAAATTGAAACTGCTAAGAGATATTACTTCACATCAGTTAGGATGATTTTTATCAGAAAGATAGCAGATAATGAGTACTGGTGAGGGTGTGGAGAAAAGGGAACCTTTGTATGCTGTTACTGGGAATACAAATTAGTACAGTCACTATGGAAAAGAGTATGGAAGTTCCTCAAAAAATTAAAAATAGAACTACCATATGATCCAGCAATTCTACTCGGTATTTATCTAAAATAATTGAAATTAGTATCTCAAAGAGATATCTGCACTCTGATATTTATTGCTCCATTATTCACAATAGCCAAGGTATGGAAACAGGTACAGTGTCTGTCCACAGATGAATGGATAAATAAAATATGATGTGTATATATACAATGTAATATTATTGAACCATGAGAAAGAAGAAATAACCATTTGTAACAACATGGATGAATCTACAGGACATTGTGCTAAGTGAAATTGGCCAGACATAAAGTCAAATATCGTATGATCTCACTTATATGTGGAATCAAAAAAGGCCAAACATTTTTTTTCATGTTCTTTCTTTTGTTGTTGTTGTTGTTGTTTATTCTCAAGTTAGTAACATACACTATAGTCTTGGCTTCAGGAGTAGAACCCATTGATTCATCACTTACATATAACACCCAGTGCTCATCCCAACAAGTGCCCTCCTTAACACCTATCACCCATTTAAACTCCCCCCAACTCCTCCACTCCCATCAGCCCTCAGTTTGTTCTCTGTGTTTAAGAGTCTCCTATGGTTTGCCTCCCTCTCTCTTTTAATCTTATTTTTTTTCCATCCCCTATGTTCATCTGTTAAGTTTCTCAAATTCCACATATGAGTGAAATCATATGATACATTTTTCTCTAACTTATTTCACTTAGCATAATACCCTTCCGTTCCACCCACGTTATTGCAAATGGCAAGATTTCATTCTTTTCATCGCTGAGTAGTAGTCCATTGTGTATATGTGTGTGTATATATGTGTATACATCTTCTTAATCCACTTCTCAGTTTATGGACATTTGTCCTCTTTCTATAGTTTGGCTATTGTTGATAGTGCTGCTATAAACATTGGGGTGCACGTGCCCCTTTGAATCAGCATTTTTGTATCCTTTGGATAAATTCCTAGTTTTGCAATTGCTGGGTTGTAGGGTAGTTCTATTTTTAATTTTTTGAGGAATCTCCATACTGTTTTCCAGAGTAAAAAAGGCCAAACTTGATACAGAGAGTAGAATGGTGGTTAGCAAGAGCTGGGGGGTGGAAGAGATGGAGAGACCCTAGTCAAAGGATACAAGCCTTTATTTATAAAATGAGTAAGCTCTGGGGATCTCATATACAGCATAATGACTATAGTTGATAATAATGTGTCATGTACTTGAAATTTGCTAAGAGAATAGAACTTAAATGTTCTCACCACACAAAATAATAAGCTAACTACGTGAGGTGATGGATGTTATAATTAACCTGATTGTGCTAATCACTTCACAAAGTATACCTATGTCAAATCATAACATTGTACACTTTAAATATATAATTTTATTTGTCAATTATACCTCAATAAAGCTGAAAAAATGAAAAGAAAAATAATCCCCCAATCCCTTTAGTGTAAAAATGTATGTATTACATTTGAACATCATTTAAAATATTTCTCTTTATTTTTGGCATATTTTCCCTTTAAAATTAGAAAAATTCAGAAGGGAAGGAGGAAATAATATGCTTTTAGTCTATTATATACCTATACCTATAAGTCCCTGACTTCTGATATTTTGACTGAAGATTTTTTTTCTCTATGCTGGTGTGAAAGCAGTGTGCATTCAGTAGAAGCTGTACTTTGAATTTTGAATTTTAATCTTATCCCAGGCTAGAGATATGTGGTACCATGCTTCTTGTGATGCTGGGCAGTGGCAGTGAGCCACTGTGGCTCCCAGTCAGTCACATAGTTATGCAGGTAAAACAACTGCTGCATGCAACTGCCCTTCTGTACCCATATGACCATTCTGGTTTTCATTTTCAGTACAGTATTCAATAAATTACATGAAATATTCAACACTTCATTATAAAATAGGCTTTGTGTTAGATGAATTTGCCCAACTGTAAGCTAATGTAAGTATTGTGCGTACCTTTAAGGTAGACTAGGCTAAGCTATGGTAAATTTCACAGTAGGTTGGATGTATTAAATGCATTTTCAACTCATGATATTTTCAGTTTAGGATGGGTTTCTTGGGATGTAACTGCATCGTAAGTTGAGGGAGATCTATACTGTAGGTGATAATATGCTTATAGTATTATCTAGTAACAGATAATTCTAATGCTGTATCTCAGTGTTACAAAGATATTAAAAGTATTAATATCTTTAAAGGTATAAATATCTTCCCTTGTGGTCATTTTTCTACCTGTAAAAATATTGAGGAAAAATTTTTATCATTGTTAATTTGGAATTTTTTCTAATGTCCCCAAACCAAAAAACAGGCATTCAAACTAACAACAAACAACAAAACACACAGGCGGCATATACATCCACACTCTGTAAGACAACTTCCAAGAAACATCGATCATATTGCATAAGATTATTAAGGGGGAAGAACTGGCCTTCTTTCTTCCATTCCTCTCCTTTTCCCTAGTCTATGTGAGTACTCTACTCAAGGGATCTTATAAACTTTTAGAGATGTGAGCTGTGGGCCTCAGAAGAATGACATACGTAGCAGTGCTCCAACTGAATACTTTGTAGAAGTTGTAGAGACTGTGACCAGGAAAATGGAGACAGGTGTCTTACTCCCCAGTTGGATGCTTATTCATGAGACTTAATGACCTGCCCTCTGTGCCTTTTTGGAGTGGAAGTGGGGAAGATAATTCAAGGATGGTTGGGAGAAAGAGAGAGAGAGAGAAGTAAAGCTGTCTTTCACTCTCATTTTTTATTGGCTGAACACGTGTCCTTTTCAGCGGGTCAAGGGACATCACAAGGTGTGTGAGCTTCAGTGGTGTGGTCTATGTCCCACCTGAGAGAACTGGACTTTGGAAAGGGAACACCAGTAGGAAGGGCTGTGGCTGAATGCTAGAGCTGTAAGTAGAATGGGAGTGGAGTTATAAGCAGCTAAATGGGAGTGAATTCCCCATGTCAGCAGGCTGTTTAGTGAGGGGCCTCCTTCAGGGCCTGCTGAGAACCTGCACCCGAAGCCCCTGGGAGCATTTGTAACCGAGGGGCTGCAGTAGCTGCAGTTAATAGTATACCCTTGATCTATTTCTGTACTCTCTCTTGCTATCCCTTTCTGGAAATGCTGTAAGAAAAGGAGAGGGGAAGAGTGAAGGACAGCTGATTGGTCTCTATTCCAAGCTCCTTCCCGCTGGGGCAAAGGCCGAATGAACATGGAACTGAATGCAAGGTTGAGATTTTAAAATCAATTAGACTAGACTGAAATACTTAATACTTTAAAGCAACTGGGAAGCTGTAGGATCTGCCCAAGATGTTATTAAAGGATGGAGAAAGGAAATTCAACAGAATGTTTGAAGATAGTGGTTCAAGAAAAGTAAAACCACACCATCTTTGTATCCCACTGAGTTCAAGGGCTGTTCGATAGGGCTGTTTTACGTGCTTATAGAAGCCGAGGTTATGCTGTTGATTTCAGTTTTGCTTTGCTTTTCAAAATTTAACTGCAGTGTCAAAAATATTTTCCTATATTATTAAAAAGTCTCTCTCTATTATTTATGTGTGTTTATGTTTTGTGGTGGTTAGGAAATAAAGCCTAAACTTCCAGAGGAAAAGGGTAATCTTGCTTATCTTACTGCTAGTACTCAAAGAAGAGGAACTTGATCCCCACTCCAATTCTGAATTTAGCTCTTTAGGAAGAAGATGGGGAGAGAGAGGAAGAGAGCAGGAGAGAGAGAGAGAGAGAGAGAGAGAGAGAGAGAGAGAGATCTTATTAGTACTAGTACCTTTCATGTTAGCACACTAAAATAAGATGTTTTGCATAACATAAAATGAATTAAACACATTATTAAAACAATGTGATCTATTTTATACATTATATTCCCTTTAATTTCATATTCCTCTAATTTTACTATTAACAATTTTTTTTTAATGTTTGTTTATTTTTGAGAGGGAGAGAGAGATGGAGTGTGAGTGGGGGAGGGGCAGATAGAGAGGGAGATACAGAATCTGAAGCAGGCTCCAGGCCCTGAGCTATCAGCACAGAGCCAGTCACGGGGCTTGAACCCACAAACCATGAGATCATGACCTGAGCCAGTCAGATGCTTAACTGACTGAGTGACCCAGGTGCCTCCCAATTTTACTATTTTAAATAAAGCTGTATATGAACATCTTTGTGTATTAACTTTTTCTTTATCTGGGATTATTTTCTCAGGATGGATTTCTAGAAATGTAACCAGAATAGAGAGAATACCTTTTTAAAATGCTGAATATATGGAACAAATTGCCTCTTAGAAAATTTGGCTATGAAAGAAAATTAAGACAACAAAAATCATGTTAAATCTCACCAGTCAGAGAAGCATTACTACTATTTTTTCCCAATATTTTGCCTATGCTTAAATATTTTTATAAGTAAGATTATGTACTCTACATGGAAAACCCAAAAGGGTTCACCAAAAACTGCTAGAATTGATACACAAATTCAGCAAGGTTGCGGGTTATAAAATTAATGTACAGAAATCAGTGGCATTTATATACACCAATAATGAAGCAGCAGAAAGAGAAAACAAAGAATCAATCCCATTTACAATTGCACCGAAAAACATAAAATACCTGGGAATAAACTTAAGAGGTAAAAGGTATATATGCCAAAAAGTATAGAAAGTTTATGAAAGAAATTGAAGAAGACACAAAGACATGGAAAAACATTGCATGCTCCTGGATAGCAAGAACAAATATTGTTAAAATGTTGATACTACCCAAAGCAATCTACATATTCAAAGCAATCCCCATCCAGATAACACCAGTATTCTTCACAGAGCTAGAACAAATGATTCTAAAATTTGTATGGAACCAGAAAAGACCCTGAATAACCACAGTAATATTGAAAAAGAAAACTGAAGCTGGAGGCATCACAATCCCGGACTTCAAGTTGTGTTACAAAGCTGTAATCATTAAGAAAGTATGGTACTTGCACAAAAACAGACACGTAGATCAATGGAACAGAATACAGAACCCAGATACGGACTCACAAATGTATTGCCAACTAATCTTTGACAAAGCAGGAAAGAATATCCAATGGAAAAAAGACAGTCTCTTCAGCAAGTGGTGCTGGGAAAACTGGTCAGCAACATGCAGAAGAATGAACCTGGACCCCTT